>NW_017307094.1:282255-284941 GCF_000935625.1 Nanorana parkeri
CAAGCCGATTTACGGCTGATTTCAGCCGATATATGGCTGAAATCAGCCGTACCAGCCTGAAGTGAATAGCTGAACAGTGTTCGGCTCACTTCACTTCAGGTCGGTCATTCACTCGGCTGCCTACAGCAGCTTAGTGAATAGACCCCATAGTCTCTGATCATGTCCTATATAGCATGTTGGCAGTTGCTGATCATCTCTTGTAGCATGCCCATAGTCTCTGACAGCTTTTTGAAACATTACATTAATTGAATTATGTGTGACTCTTTGCTGATGTCGGGGGCAACCTAAGGCACCCTATATCAAGTAAAATGAACAGCACTGCTGTATATGGTCAACTAAAGTTAGTGTTAATAGTTTTGATGCTAAGAAGCAAGTTAATCATAGACTGCTTTCAGGGAAAATGGTTTACTTTGTGAGTTAAGTTCAGTTTCTGGTAATTTCAAGATCAATTTGGAACACTTTTAAATGCATTACCAATGACTTGTATGTGGTTGTAAAAGGAAACCAAACATATGCACTGGAAAGGCTAAACTAATTGCAAGATTACACCGATCTATTAGATCCACAAAATTCAGAGAGAGAGGAAGAGGAGAGACTAATGGAAACTGAACCCTTTTGGTATATAGTGCAATAACAATATATGTTGCAACATTTTGATGATGTTTGAAAAACAGATCAGATAACATACTCCTTCAGTAGAGCAATTAACTCCAGCTAAAGTTCATTTAGATCTGCTGGTACAACAACTCTTGAAGATTTTTGTCTGATAATGAGAGCTCACGAGGGTTGCAGGAGGACCAATCTATGACAGGTAGATTTAAGCACATGCTGCTATTTATAGGCCTAAGAATCTGTACATGCCGGTTCCTTGATAATGGTGTACACTATGGATTTCAAGGATGTGTTGTATAAACTGTATGTTGCATTCTGTGGGTATAATTGGGATAAGTACAGATGGCATGCTGGCAGACTTTAATTAGAGGCTTTATGAGGTTTTATTATTATTATTATTATTATTATTATTATCATTAGCTCTATTATTATTATTATTATACAGGATTATAGCGCCAACAGTTTGCACATATATTGGGTGCAATATTTTCCTTGTTGCCTTTTTATTAAAATATGTTTCGAAAACCTTATGATGTTGAAGGGTATTTCAAATATGAGGCCAGGGATTTAGCTGTGATTTTTCTATATTTGAGATCTCTACACTGTATATATTAATTTAAAAAGAACTTCGGGCATGAATATTCATAACCCTTGCAGTTGGGCTACCCCCGCTCTGCAAAGTTTAAGTGCTCGTTTTCATCTAGGGTCACAAATAAATACCGGAATCTCACTGCCGGCTGGTTCCTAGACCAGTTCCTCCAGCTTGTCTCCTCCTCTGCTCCAGCGTATGTCAACTAAGTGTCCTCATGTCTAATACACTGTGTAAGGCATGATGACTTAAGGCTTGTTCACACCAAATGCAGACCACATCTGCATGAGTTTCTGCACACGCAGTACAGTGGGTTGTGCTGCATTTTTTGCCGCGTTTTTTATGCGTTCCGAGCCGGTTTTGGTAAAAAAATGAATACATTTTTGGTTTAGAATGGGCTTTTAGTGTGTTCCAGGGTGCTCCGCCCAGCAGTCAGTAGCAGGCTGTCGGCCGGCCAAAGGCCGGCTGTTCGGCCAGCTTCAGCTTTCACCTCGGCTCAGTGAAGCCGAAGCATATGCCTTTGGCTCGACTGAGCCGCTCGGCCGACTTCGGGAGCTGTACGGGCTATTCCCGAAGCTACGGCTAGATCCTTTGGCAGCTTAGTGAATAGACACCATAAAAATTCACAAACCTCACCCTCTGTTTCTGATCATGGAAAATCACCTGGTCCGCAATTGTTAAAAGATTGCTCACTACATTAGTTTCGAGATGAAAGCAAATAATGGGGTCTATTCACAAAGCTGCCGAGGGCAGCCGAGTGAATGACCGATCAGAAGTGAAGTGAGCCGAACACCGTTCGGCTATTCACTTCAGGCTGGTACGGCTGATTTCAGCCGTATATCGGCTGAAATCAGCCGTACATCGGCTTGCTTCGTGTGGCTTCGGATCAGCCGAACATGCTCAGCATGTTCGGCTGACCCGAAGTGCAGAAGGAGTTCGACTCAGCCGATCCAACATCTGGATCAGCTGAGCCGAACCTCCGGCAGGCTTCACACTGCTGTTCGGGCTATTCTGAAAGATCCCGAACAGCAGTGAGAGAATAGCCGAATGCCGCCGAGCGGCATTCGGCTCGGCTGTTCTGCTCGGTCCCTCAGAGGCACCGAGCAGAACAGAAAAAGAGTGAAAAAAGTAGAAAAAAGTAAATAGAAAACGATTGTGCAGAGCTAGCAGTGACAGCTAGCTCCGCCCAATAGTTTCCTATTGTCCGGCGGCTCTGCTGCTGTAAAAAAAAAAAAAGTTAAAAAAATTTAAAAACTCTCCCTGGCGCCCCGGGAGCCCCCCGCTCCCGACCGCCAAGGAGAGAAACCCCGCTGTGTCTTTTTTTCTTCATTTTGGCACGAGCGATGTCAGAATAGAGAAAAAAAAAATTCCCATTCAAAAGCATTGAGAGTTTACTATTGGCTATTTCAATTTGCAATAGCCAATAGTAAACTAGCATTGTTCCCGCCCTCTGCTGGTGGACCTGGTGGGGAACTGCAAAAGAGG
>NW_017307094.1:286119-346744 GCF_000935625.1 Nanorana parkeri
CCGCCCAGCTGTCAGAAGCAGGCTGTCGGCCGGCCAATGGCCGGCCGCTCGGCCAGCTTCGTCTTTCAGCACGGCTCAGCGCTTGACTGAGCCGCTCGGCCATGATCGGGAGCTGTACGGTCTATTGTGAATAGCCCGTACAGCACCCCCTCGGTTCTCCTGAACCGAAAGAGTCCTGGTGCCGAAGCTAGCCGAAGGATCGGCCGAAGCTACGGCCAGATCCTTCGGCAGCTTTGTGAATAGACCCCAATGTATCACTTCATGCATCAAAATACAAGGTTCCTTAGATCCTCCCCCTTCCTCCTTGAAAAACCCCGCCCCATGAAAATAAACCTCAGCAATTCCAGGATCTCGCTAAAGGGCCCATAGTGTCACCCTAGCAGGCAGCAAAAGCCAGGTGAAAGGTAAGTGTATTTTTTTTTACATTTCTTCTCAGGTTTTTTGTTTATTATTATTATACAAGATTTATATAGTGCCAACAGTTTGCGCAGCGCTTTAAATTGTAGATTTTTACAAAAGAAAGAGGACTTCTTTTATAAAAGAAGAGGACCTTGTATTTTGATGCAAATTATACTTTGGGAAATATTTTCCATCAACCTCCTAAATGAACAATTGTTGAGCAATTATTCTCTTACCTGTTCAAGTCTGTAATGAAGAAAAATGATTAGTTAACACTTTCCGCTATGTAATGAAGTAGTAGCATCATGTGATTATGGGAGATCTAAAAGCACATGCTAGTGATTACTGAGCACAGATTAGACAGATTCTGTCTTTCTTTTAAGAATGATTACCTGACAATGTGTTAAATAAGCCTGCTTTGAGAAAAGTAGGAAACTTCACAAAGTGCTTGAGCTCTTTGGAACATTTTATGCATGAATTCATTGGAGAAGTGTTCAAAGTCACCAGACTGGATTTTCCTAAATCACAAAGTCACAATGTATCCACAGTTTGTAAAGGTTGTTACATAATAAAGTGACTTTCTGTCTTACCTGTAACCATTTTCCTACATGCAATGCATGGCTCTGTATAAAGTGTGACCCAAACGTATCACTATTCTTGTTGGCGCATCACCAGCTGCAATCATATTGTGTAAAAGTTAGAACACAATAGACTTGAAGTGCAGATTCAGTCAAACAGGAAGAGAAGTTTAAAAATTATGAAAAATGGATTGGAATTTAATGTTTGATTAATTATTTTTTCCTTTAGACATTTTCTTTTTTATAGATTGACTTGTAACAAATATATGTGAACATCTGAAATTTAGATAGCTAAGTAAATGCCTGTATTAAGGTTGTTTGCTAAAATGATGTCCTTTATGACTTGGTTTATGACACAAAAGTGCTTTAGGTTGCAAAAGGGGTCAAATACAGACACCTTCTGATTACTTACAGATGTCCATGTAGTGCCCCTTAAAACTAGAGGTGCAGCAAAATTAAAATTCAGAAACCGAAACAAAAACCGAAATGAAAAAAAAGATCAGGCTGAAACCGAACCCGAAAATGTTTTTTCTAACTTTTTTTCAGATTTTTAAAATACTTTTTATACTTTTAATACTTTTAATTATTTTTTTAATAGAAATACTAGATTTCTAAACAGACCACTGATATTTACATTATAAAATATAAAAAAGAGATTGAGAACACAGAGTCCTCAATCTCTTTTTCTGCAGCCCCAGTTATAAATGAACAGGAATCCTCTATACTGAGTGTTCCTGTTCATTCATAACTTGTAGATATAGTGTGTTTACCATGTCCACAATCATGAATGAACAGGAAGTTATGTAGATCACTCCTATTCATTTATAATTGAGGACAGAGTAAATATACTCTGTCCTCAATTATTTACAAACACTGAGCAATCACTGATCGCTGAGTGTTTGTACCCGCTCTCCATCCTGGATCGGCTGACACAGGAGGCTGAGCGAGCGGTGCAGGGAGGAGAGCTCGATCTGACAGCTGACTCCTCCACTGGCCAGCCTCCTGTGACAGCTAACAGCTGTATCAGCCAACACACTGCTCTCCTGATCTGTTACAGGAGGCTGAGCGGTGTGGGGAGGAGAGACGCCGGCTGCTCACAGCCCTCTCCTCCTCCTGCACCGCTCGGCCTCCTGTGACAGTTTCTCTCTGTGCTGCTCTTTGTCCCAGCGGGGAGGAGAGAAAGGATGGATGCAGCACTGTTTCATCCAAAAAATTGCACTTTTGGCATTTTGTCAAAAATGCCATTTTCAGCCGATATGTTTCAGCGGCCGAAATATCGGTGAATCCCTACTTAAAGCCTATACCTAAACTCAACAGGACCTTACCATTTCTCTGAGCAAAAATGAAGCTTTGCCTCCTGTGGCGTAGACTTACGTAGATTTAGTTGTCAAATACCAGTGCTTAAGTGGGCTTAGTGATGGCAGCCTGATTAGTAGATAAGGGGGGGAATCAGGGAGTCCAAACCCTTCCCAAAGCATCCATCCGTGGCACAACAGCTGGTTCAGAAAGCCCCAGCATGTAGATCTGCATTCTTTAGGTTTTTTTTCTCAATGAATCAACTAAAGTAGGCCACCTCAATTAGGCACCTATTAGAGGCTTAGCCTATTCATTACAAACAGACTAAACCTTTGAGAAGACCAACTTCCTATGTGATGAGAAGCAAAGCATGGTCACCTGTCTGGCTCGTACCACTTTCACCTGTTGCTTGCTGGGTGCTATGAATGTGTTTGGCTGTGGGTGTTATTACAGCTTGTATGATTGTTTGATGGGACATTATTTTTTAATGTGAATTTACTTACATTCATATTGCTATATACCTGATGCATTATATGACCAACCATTCCAGTATAGATGGTTTAATAGGTTACTGTAACTGACCACTGCACTCTGTATGCTGGACCATATATGACATACCCTTGGCACCTGCACTCTTTATGGTATGTTGTACTCATTTACTATGTTAATGAAGTTCTTCTTAGTTGTTTTTTACAAATGAATGTGCTGAGGTATGTATGTGTGTATATTAGACTGTTGCTTGTGGCACAGTAATTAAAGGAGAACTATGAGGTGAGTGATTTACACTCATCTTCATAGTTAGAGGCAACGTGTGATAATGAAACTGTCACATGTTGACTCTATAGATCAGGAAGTGATCGAACATCACTTCCTGATCATCTCCCTGCAGAGAGAGGTGACTGTCAGTCACCGCTCCCTGCAGGGATTACCCCCTCCCCTCTTTGATCCTCCAGCGCTTACCTCCAGCGTTTTTGGAGGAACAGACGAGGGAGAGGGCGGGCACAGCCTGCTATATACTGAGCTTTGGGTCACGGGAGGAGGTTAGTATATGTCCTCTCGTGCGTGACCCTAAAGAGAACTATGGGATAAATAGGTTACCCCATATTTCTCTTTTAAAGCATATTTTGTGGGTACAAGGACGGTTACATATTTTTCCATGTGCACTGTGAGTAGGTTGATGTTTCCAAGCCCCTGTCACTCTTAGACCAATTTAAAGACTAACACAGGTACTTTCAAACACAGGTACTTTCAAACACAGGTACTTTCACACAGGTAACACAGGTACTTTCACACAGGTAACACAGGTACTTTCAAACACCATACTTCAACACTTTCGCTACCTTAGGGTTTTTTTAGGCTACAGCTGGCCATACACCTTACAATTATCTGCAGATTTTCTGTGGTCAGATGGAAAAGGTGCAACAGATTCCTCCATCTACACTTAAAGGGGTTCTAAACCCTCCGTTTTTTTTTTGCTTATATCTACTGCTAGCATGCAGTAGATATAGGCAAGAAGTGTAAAAAAACGCTTAAAATCATTTTAAACTTACCTCGTTATCGCCGCTCGATCCTGCGCCGAGAATCAGTAACTGCTCGTACGGCCGCAAAGGATCTTGGGGCGGGCGCATGCGCAGTTCCGATTCTCGGCCGGGAGACGAGCAGAGACGCAAGGTAAGTCTATGGACGCGTGCACCCGCCTGCAGACACCGCTGGATCGGAGAGACAGAGCAGTCAGCGCTGGATCGGAGTGACGTCACACCGCTGGAGGGACAGATGAAAACATGGGGAAAGAAGAGGAAGATCGGAAAAAGAGACATAATTTAAGGTAAGTGCTAACATTTACATGGGGGGGAGGGAAAAAATGTTTTGCCTTTAATATCGCTTTAACTGTGTGGATGGAGTAATCTCCACCTGGGCCAATCTGTTGCACTTTTTCCATCTAAACACAGAAAATCTGCAGATAATTGTAAGGTGTATGGGCACCTTAAGTCTGGTGAACTTTAATGTTCAGCTGAAGTATTTAACTAATGTGCTGTGTATGTTATCTCATTCTGTGCAGGATTATAGCATGACATGGCTTCAGGGTCCTTTTGTCATGGGTTAGAACAACAACTTGGGATCAAGAAAAAAGCAGTTATACTTTATTGTGCAAAATTATGGACTTTGTTAATCTCAGCTGCTCAGAAGAAACCAAAAGGTAAATTAAAACAATTAATTTGTGGCTTTATTTTACATGCCCCTCACTCATTTATAAAAAATATTGTCTATACATCTAAATTAAATTTTTCAGTGTAGTTTGAATTTGACTCACTCATTTAAAAATAGCGCACATCTGCTGACCTTGACAAACCTTTTCTTTTTTTTCAGGGAATCACTCATTTTTTTCACATGACTAGGCACATAGATTTGTCCAGACTGTAGAGAGCAAATTGATTTTATGATCGTTAGTGTATGGTTGTTGCAGGCAAGACACTTTTAAATCGGCCATACTGCCCCCACATTAGCATGATTATGGGCAAATATGGCTGTGGCTAGCCTAGGCTGTGGCTATTGAAGGCAATGCTTAGCAATAGAACCTGCAGTGGCTGACAACATAATTTAAGTATTAATAAAAACAGCCTAATTCTGTGTCCCTGTACTTACGTACAGTAATTATCAAGAACAATTGATACATTAGTAATATATGTGCAGCAAGTAGATGCATAGTTAGATAGACCTGGAAAAATAATGCTTTCTTGATAAACATTAAAGTGACACTAAACTCAGGAGTTAAATATTTAAAATGCATTCAAGTAGTTTAACTATTAACAATACTGTACCTTATTTGTGTATTACTCATCTGTAGATCCTTTAAATCATCTATGAATTGGTGCTGACACTGTCCTTCCTTCTGGAGCATGGATACTTTTGTTCACCATGGTCACTGTGTGTGTTGTAAAGTAGCCAACACTCCAAGCTCGCTCCCGTGATGGAATACAATCCCACGTTTAGTTTACTAATTTGTATTGAGATTGTAGTCCATCATAGGTGGGAGCTTGGAGCGCTGGCTACTTTACAACACACACAGTGACCATGGGGAACATAAGTAGCCACCCTCTAGAAGGAAGTATAGAGTCAGTACACATTTAGAGATGATTTGATGATCTATAGCCGAGTGATACACAAATAAGCTACATTTTTGTTAATAATTAAGGTACTTGAATGCATTTTTAGGATTCAATTCCTGAGTTTAGTGTCACTTTAATCAGTAATGTATATGTATGTACAATACCAGAAACCAGTTATATCTATGTATATAATATTGCATAGTACATACTGGGGTCTTTTTATAAAGCAGTGAATGCGATTTTCACCATACATTCTCATATATATATATGCCCATAAAGTAATTTATAAAGAAATATAGTTGCTATGGGTAATACTTTTGCACTATTATTATTTGCTGCAATTTGTATAAAACTAGATCTGTTTATTTACCACATGCAAGCAGTCTGTTCACTTTGTGAGGGAATTTCCCAGTGCTTTAGTGAATGAGGTTCAGCTCTTCTGACTTCCATCATCCAATCATCCAATCATGTGCAAACAAAAATACTGTTTTTTTTATTTTCTTATCTTTTAGTTAGTGATCATCACATTCAATAAGCTAACGGGAAATTCCTGTTGCACAGTGACAAGCCTATTTGCCTGTATTGTCTCTAATAAATCGGTCAGTTGTCTCTTTGCCTATTGTCTTTAATATACTGTATTGGTCATTCACTGTGCATCCAGAGCAAGTGGGGACAATGCAGGATTTTTATAGATGAAATTGAATTTCTCCCTTTCACCAAAATAAACATTTACTTTTATAGTCTATATATTAAAAATTAAAAGTCACTGCTTGACTGTTATGTATTGTTATATTCTGCACTGGAACAGTTTGCAGGTCTCTCGTGTGACAGAGAATATATACAGTATATCTGTTCATATGTAGCATAAAACTATTTCCCCAGACACATGAATATATTAGGTGGTAGAAGAGAATAGTGCTTTCTACTGCACCACAGAGACAATGAACAGACTCATAGGATTCTTCTGTACCTGGATTAACTTGTCAGTGGTTGAATCAACAGTCCAGTGGACCAATTACCGTATTTTGCGGTCTATAAGACGCCCCCGACGATAGGACGCAGGGCTTCTGTGAACTACTTGTCCATAAGGGTATCATTCTTCCTTCATTACAGAGGATATTAAAATAGTCTAAGCTTTTAACGAAAATGAGAACATAGCCCTAAGATTTCCAAAGTATTGTAACAATGATTCCAAACCCACACTATTTTTCGACTTTGTGAGTTAGTATGGGGTCCAAAGCAGCCCTCTTCAAATATAATTTCTGAATGGAGAAGGAAGGAAAACATTAGCTATAATGCAACATAACCAATCGGCACATGACAACTGAAATTCCAGCTTCTATGAGATCATAATGCTGATGAAGTGACTTGTGTTGAAATTTAGAGCTCACATTGTATGAATTTCATTTAACTTATCCTTGACCTACAAAAAAACTAGTTCTGCACTTTGGTTTTCTATGCTCTTTTAGAGCTGAAAATAAATATAATATACATGGAGACCACATTTATTTGGCAATTATATATTGTGTTGACAATCATTTTTGTAGATAGCATTGTTGCTATGTTAGATGCTATTTGCCCCTATACATTTAGCTACATTTAGATTATTTCAGTAAAATTAACTGTAAGGATGTTTATTGTAATTTGTTCAGCAGATTACAGAATAACTGCCCTAATCATTATGTGAGTGTACACCAACATTTGACATGACATATACTTTAACAAGCACTATAATAGTCTTTGTCTTGCGGTATGTTAAATCCCGAATTGTTGAACTTTTGAATGCTGAGTATGCATTGAAATTCCATGTTTAGATCTTTATGGTACTTCAAAAATCATTCATAACATGTTTTTCATGACATACAAAAAATCATTATAGACACTATAGGGATGCACACATGGCAACACTTTTAGGGTGCTAACAATGCATTGCAATACTGCTTACTTCTGAGACTCCCACAGGCATCAAAGGTTCATTTAACAAAAGTGGGAGCAGATCTGACATTCTTCCTGCTGCCTCATTGTAGTTACGCGGACTAGTCATTGTTACTTTCCTGTTGAAAGTGGAAGGTTGGATTCACACTTATTGGATTGTGTTGCAGTATATTTTTATTGTGCATATTTGACGTGCTTTATGACTTGTTGATATTCTTATTCAAAGCCCTTATAATGTTTATTGTCAGCTGATAAAAAGGATATGACCTTTTTTTTAGCCAGTGCATGTCAGCGCTCTACATGTATGTGAACTAGCACCATTGCACTGCTATTAAACTCATATGTTACACTCATTCCAGTGTGACCTTATTGACAGCATGGCATCTGCTAGAGAATGAAGGCAGCTTTTCCTTCTTCCCCTCTCTGTCCATTTGATATATTACATGACAAATGAAATGGGAAGAAGGACAGTCTGCCCTCCCTCCATGGGGGAAGCCCGTACTGAAAATGAGGTCTAGTCTCAGTCTCCCTGCTCTCTTCTGCTCTCAGTAGACTGCTATTGGAAGGAGGAGAGTAGAATTCTCCCTCCAGCAGCTATCACGACCCCTGCTCTACTCTAATGCTTTGTGTTCTCCAGCTGTCTAAATTATAGGAGTAACAGCAGTGTCACTCCTGTCATTCAGGCAACTGCAGAACGAAGCACTGGCAAGCTCCCAGTGCTCTCCCTATTCCACATTAAAAATAAACTGCTCCCATGGCAGATGCCCCTCTGTTTCCAGCAATAGGTAATGCAGTAAAGTCGGAATGCCTTACATTACTGCCCACTCTCCCAGTCTGAATACGGGTGTACAGTGATTACAGGAAGATAGTACAAAGCATTATTGCTGTTCTTTAAAAAAAAAAAAAACAATTATGTAAATTTTAAAGAATAACTTGATAAAATGTGGGTATTTTATATCTGCACACACTTTTTTTTTAATCTGCCTACGTCCTTATCTAATCATGTAATTTGTTCTCACACCAATGGATTACTAAGCTCTGTACTTACAATTCTAGAGACTTCCTTAAAAATCTGGCTCCTGGCTTTTATGTATATAGTGCCCGCAGAATACACAAATACAAGAACAAACTACATATTGCTTAAAGGAAATGTTCTCTTTTTCCATTGCATTGTGATTATGAAATTACCTTGGTATTTTATCCTTACTTCCTGCTTTGCATTTCTTACAAATTCTTTACCATAAATGCAAAACTAGGTACTAAAAAAGCCAGCCTTTCTGCACTGTTAGTTAATGGGAATTTTAGTGCGAGACAAGCAAACCCAGATGGTTTAACCTGCAACTGACAGATCAGTAATCTCACAAAACCTAATAAGCCTAGACTTACTAATAAAAGTCCTTCTCCTAGGCAGATGTTAGACTGCTTGATAGTTTTCATCTTCAGTATTTTTTATCAGCTACTATAGAAAAAGGAGGGTTTGGTGAATTAAAGATTCAACCCCACTCCCACAAATTTACACATATACTCCTAAGCACCAGAGATGCAGATGGACCCAATACCAAGCAACAAGAGATGAGACATGGGCACAACACCCCTCATGACAATTACCGATTCTGTTGCTGAAGAGCACAAAAAATTAGCTATCAGGTACCCCCCACCCAGTAGCCTTCTCCAGCCATATGGAAACTAGTCTTTATCCTAGTGTGCTGGGCCTGTATCAATGAGAGGGTGTTGGTTGGTTACACCTTTTTATTTTTTGATCAAAAATAGACAAATACACTATAAGAACAAGTTGGTGCCAACTTCCTGTTTTTTTTTTATTTTTCAGACTTGCGTAGTTTATTTCAGACTCAAGAAAGTTGGAGGGATTTTAGATTTTTTTCGTTTGATTAAATTTATGAGTTGCATGACACTCTAAAACTCACATTTTAGTTTAAACACACATTTATTTTCAAGTTTAGAGTACAACTCTGTCCAAAATGTGTTTCCATTTTATTTTAATAGAGTGGGAATCAAGTAGATACAGTTATTCTGTCAGCTACCAGGCAGGAAAAAGGAGTTCAGGAGTGCAGAAACGGAAGGTTTATTCTAGAAGACACATATAGCAATCAGAAACCTTGACACATTCGGCACTACAGTGCTTAGCCTTGAGCCTTATGACTGAATGCTGAATGCAAAACATGGCAAGGTGTTCTCACTACAGTATTTGTCTTCTTGAACAAAGATCCTATTTTGTCCATTGGACTGGTAGACTCTGTTTTTCTATATGCTTCATTCATACAACTGAGCAAAGCTGTGGATTCTGGGCAATCTGAAGGGGTGGATACCCCATATTTTTAATTTGCTTAAACCTTTGTAACACAATGTGTATTATTTTTTCACTTACTGAGACAAAAGTCCTTTCTATACAGTACAAGGATTATAAACCTTTTTCTGAAAACGCTGTTACTGGGTTGGAACTAACATTTCATCTTTTTTATTCTTCTGATTTACTCATCATTGCAATGTAAACTTTTTTTGACAGTAAAAATATTGGAAATTAAATTGCTGTTGGTGTTTTACCATCTCCTTTGATTTCTGAATGAGGGTATGTATCTGCCTTCACTTTCACCAACTGGTACAAGCCCAATGTTGCAATGAGAAAGCTGCAGTATCTGCATCCCTTCAGAATGGAAGAGTCTTAGAAAGTATCGAACCAAAATGAAATTCCCATTTGCAGGGGATGCCTGAAATCTGGTGTGTAACTCACAGCTAACATCTATAAAAGAACAGGTATCCAATCACACAAGCACAAATTGGTATGCTTTATATGTATTAATATGTATTGTAAAGGTATTAGCTCAGCAGTAGCTTGGCAGCGGGTATCTGAGACTCCCTGGATGAGTATCCACACAAAACAGCCACAGCAGCCAATGACTTTTGGTGACAAGCCCACGTGCATTTGGTGAAAAGCCCACATGCAATTTATTTACTAATTTTGCTAGCTCCAAACAACAGCAAAACAAAAGAAATGCGAAAATAAATCCTTGCCCCTTGGTGTCTTACTACACACAGTTTTCCCTCACTAACAGCTAGGGGCAAACTTGTGCTGCCCCAAGCACCTAACTCTCTAATTAAGCAATGTTTTTGCCACACAGGCTGGATCTTACACACTTTCTACACAGGCCGGTTTACGTCAATTTGCCACACAGGCTTGCGGTCATATATTTGCCACACAGGCTCACCTTTGCCACACAGGTTGGTTTTCACCACACAGGTGTTTAGCTCCCCATTCTGCTCAGGCCTGCTTAGCAGGCTAGGAAATCTTATAGAGGTCCTAACAAGCCAGCTTGCCTAAGCTGGGGTTGCTACCTCCATGCCTCCAGTCCTCTCAACACTTCACCCTAGAGGAAAACATTCAGTAAAATGCCTGAACCTGGGCCACACATACTCTATCTGTCTGTCTGACCCAGACATTTTATTAGCCTTCTGTCACAGTATACACAACAAAATAGTTTACATAACAATTATACAGTATATGGTATGTAATTATTTTAGGCAAAGTAGAGTTTTCCTATAAAGGTTTTTTGGTTATACAAAGAAAGTCAAATCACTTTAGGGTATAGGGATTACTAGACATCATGTCTGAACAAATCTTTAAAACCTGGAAAGTTCGAGGAGCAGCTATTTTTAATGACCTTTATATATTATTATATAAATATTCATGATTAATTATGGTAAATATTTGATGGCTAATGCGTATCACCACTGAGGTAAACCATTGTACTGTATTAGTCAATGTTTTGCGTACTAAATATTGTCAATTTTTCACACAAGCAAAAAAAAGCAGTTTTCTCAATTTTAATGTAACAGGCATGGCAAACATGTTAAACCAGCTGTAACATAAATATAATCAACCTGAACTATTTCTGTTTGCAGCTTATCAGGAACACAGTGCGTGAAGCAGACAGGTAAGATAATATAAACTAACAACAGCTCTAATGTAAATAGATATATGCCTCAATCAAGAAATGTATCAGTGATAACATGAGATTATGGTAATTATATAGACGCTCACATAGGCGGAAGAATTGCTATGCAAACATTACATGACCAGCTGTTCCTGGGTCCTTTATTAATACATGTTCTACTAGGAACAGAAACTAATCTGATATTAGCTTTCACTTAAACACAAGCATGACTGATGAAAGGGAAGACTGGGCTGGCAGTAGTATTAATAGCAGGACGGTGCCATTAAAGCTGGATACACTGTAGACATATAAATATGTAAATACAGGACATAGGCTTAGAAGATCAGTGCATAATATTATATTTAATATTACATGCAGGCTTTTCTTGCATGGAGCAATATTTCTTTAGAACTTTTGCATAGGCATCTGGACACTATGGGGGGAATTTATCAAAACAGGAGCAGAGAGAAACTGGAGCAGTTGCCCACGGCAACCAATCAGCACCTCTCTTCAGTTTGCTCAGGTAAGATTTCAAAATGAGACAGAGAAGCTGATTGGTTGCCGTGCAAACCTGCTCCAGATTTTGTCTCTTCCAGTTTTGATAAATTCCCCCCTATACCTCACAAGTATTCAGAATCAAACATATATGTTAACATTCCCCTATAAGGGCCCATGCACACCACTCAGTTTTATTGTCCTGTGTTAAATGCATATGTGTCAATACATGTTTAAAATGTGTTGCATTAAGGTAGCTTCTTAATTGAATAAGTTGCCCAACACTCTGCAATGCACAAACCAATTTCTTATTCACAGTGCACCTTGGCCACCCCACACTGCAAGGGTTAAATACTCATTAAAACTAGGGAATAAGTGTTCTGACTTTTGATTCTGTGTTGTGGAATACCGCGTGTGCTTTTTTACTTTTATAGCTGTGGTACAATTAATAATGCATGTTATTGCCATGAACATATTCAGCACATTAATGTGTATTGTGGTAAAACACATTAAAGTGTGAGTTATAACATGGATTATTGTATGCGCCGTGGTGTTAAGAAAATAATAGACCCACATTTGCCTAGAATAGACCTGCATTTTGCCTAGAAAAAAAAGCCAAAATGCAATAGATTGTGAAGAATAATCTTATCTTGTAACGATAAGTATATGAAAATCAGATCTCCAGCATATCTTGGTTTCCTAGACCTTCCAGATGCATGTTTGAATTTTCATCTTTTTTCCTCTACCCTATCTGTTTATCCAGTATAGGAAGCTGGATAAATTGGGTGTAGGGCTGCCGACATCATGTTCTCAAGATGCTTTGGTATAGAACCTAGTCTCTCCTCTGACCAGGAAAAAAAATGCCTATCTTCTGCTGCAGTTAATCAGCAGGGGTGAAAAGCAAAAACACACACCCCCATGTAAAAACCCAAGTTGCCAAGTCTTGTGTTGATTGGAAAGGGGGAAGGTGGGAAATGGTAGGTAGGCAAGTGGCAGATGTGAAGCACATGCACTTACTCACTACTCTCTGTAGAAAGATAAATATTTATTTTTATACAAAATACCTTACTATTTAAGTCTCAGAAGCGGACAATCCCCATGCTAAAATTTGCACCATTAGGGGAAAAAAAAGTTTATTTTGACAAAACATGTTCCTTTTTGGGGACAACATGAGGCTTTTTTTTAACAAAAAACTTTTTAAAAAGTTAAAACTAAAGTTCTAAAAAAGAGCTGACAATGCTTTTCCAAACCTAGTACAATAAAATCTGTTTTGAATGATAGATTGTTTGTTTAGGTCCAATCTATTTTAAAACCCAGTGAGGGGAATTTATCAAAACTGGAGCAGACAGAATTTGGAGCAGTTGCCATTGGCAACCAATCAGCCTCCACCTTTCAATATTAAATCTTAACTGAACAAACTGAAAAGAGAAGCTGATTGGTTGCCATAGGCAACTGCTCCATATTCTTCAGCTCCAGTTTTGATACATTCCCCTCAGTGTGTAACACGCTGTAGCATTTTGCCTGACAATAGTAACTTTTTTGCAAAAATACATGTATGTGTACTCCAAAGAGCTGATAATTTGAAAATTAAAATTTTGTTCAGACAGAATACATTGTTTCAGATTCAGACTCTGACAATCTATTTTGATTTGGTTGAGAAAAAAAAACTGAATCATTCTTTCCTAAAATGACTTGCTGATTACAAGAACTTGCAGTCCATTTTCTGATAAAACAGTTCAACAATGTATAATAAAAAAACAAGGGCTTAGGACTTGTGCGGATGGTTTCAGTTTGACATCAGATTCAGCTGTTTCTGAAAATATTCAAAATGCATTTACCAGGTGAATTTGACCTATAGTTGACCTCCTGCTGACCTGTATTTGACCTGCTTCAAGCAGGTTTTGAACTTCTGTAGAGTGTGGTAATGCAAATCTGATGCAAAGAAAAGCCCATCGAGAAAAGCCTGCGCTGCTCAACTTATAATATATATACTGATAAATAGTAATAGTTTTCTTAATCATAGTTATGTACTTTTTAAAGTGAATTTGTGCCCAGATGCACACTAAAGCATTTACATATTCTGAACTTAAACACTTCTCTAGCTATATGAATTGTGGAGAAATTAATTTTCAAAGTTCACAACACAGGAATTGAAATCTTAGGTTTTTATATGAGAGCAGAATCTTAGCAGCCTGCCAGCCCTCAATATAAACAGCCAGCAGGTCTTTCTAAGCTGTTAGACACTGAGTGGAACTGATTTCAGAGTCTTTAGTGTGATCTTTAAGGATTTTTATAATAAACTGCTTCACATTTCATGCAGCTAGAGAGGTGAGTGAGGCTTGTTTTAAAGCTCTTTTAGTGCCTGGTAAACATATGTAAAAAGTGTAATGTCCATAATCTGGGCAAATGTGCACTTTAAGGAAACACAGTAATGTAAAATTATCAAAAGTTCATATATGCACAGTATATTCAGTATCATTTTCATTACAGGTCTAAACAAAAACAGTTATAGTTGTATATTCATGTGATTTTTTTTAAATTTGGACGCATCTAAATGTTCAAATTCAAACGCGTCCGAATGCGAATGAATCTAAGGGGGTGATTTACTAACCTAAACACACGCACGCAGCAGGTGCGTGTGATTTTCACACAGCAAAACGTATTTATCAACCAAAAAGTCTCTAAAAGCATATTTCCACTAATGCCATATATGGAAAAATCATGCACATGATGCATATATAATGCTGCTTCACAGTTTAGACAAAAATGGTTAGCTCATGCATTTACATTCCTGCATTCATCAACGCAAGCAACACAACATCACCTTGCAATTCATGCTTGGCTTTGCACAACATACCTGCTGGGTGTGTACACACTACAAAGGTGTTTAGATTCCACCCATAGATCATGCTGGGAGGGAACACACTACAGAGGTGTATACATGTTCGTGGTGTGTTTATAAGGTTAGTAAATCAACCCCTAAATGTTCTTTTAACAAAAAATCGGATCCATCGGAGTTTCGCAAAAGGAAACTAAATCGTACATGTGTCTCTGGCTA
Organism: Nanorana parkeri; assembly: GCF_000935625.1. Classification (NCBI taxonomy): domain Eukaryota; kingdom Metazoa; phylum Chordata; class Amphibia; order Anura; family Dicroglossidae; genus Nanorana; species Nanorana parkeri. The sequence goes on from NW_017307094.1 coordinate 300,938, forward strand.
ACCAGATTTTTTTGGGCTGTTAGGTGTTGCATTACATGGCATGGTCATATGATTTCCTGAGATCCATGTGGATCTTTCCGAAACAAAAATTTGGACAGATATGAAATCTGAATAACAAACTGAATTTTGTTTCCCGAAAAATGAAAAAAGTAAAAATCATAATCGATCCGAAACTATACAATTTTTTTGTGAGGTTACCTGTCTAGCGATAAGATGCAAAATACAGCAACCCATAACCCATGAGATTCCCATTTACTGAAGCAACATAGTGTGAGAAAAAAGTTCCCATTAGTTGCTATGAATTACTGAACTCTGTAACATTCTTTATTATTTATTAAATAAGCTTCTGTTATGTGTCTTTAGTTATGACATTTACAATGAAACACATGATCAATTTAGTTTGAACGAACTAAACACACATATGATCCTTATTAAAGACACATTTCTTGTATTTACTCCCAAAGCTAACTCTTAGGGGTCTATTCACGAAGCTGCCGAAGGATCTGGCCATAGCTTCGGCCGATCCTTCGGCTAGCTTCGGCCCCAGGACCCCTTCGGTTCAGTAGAACCGAAGAGGTGCTGTACAGGCTATTCACAATAGCCCGTACAGCTCCCGATCATGGCCGAGCGGCTCAGCCGAGCCTGAAGATCCCAATGCTTTTTAATGGGAAAATTTCTTTTTTTTCTATTCTGACATCGATCGTGTCAGAATAAAGAAAAAAAAGACACATCAGTGCTTCTCTCATGGGCGGCCGGGAGCGGGAGGCTCCCAGAGCGCCCAGGAGAGGTTTTTTTTTTGACAGCAGCAGAGCCGTCCGACAATAGGAAACTATTGGGCGGAGCTAGCTGTCACTGCTAGCTCCGCACAATCGTTTGCTATTTACTTTTTTAAACTTTTTTCACTGTTTTTCTCTTCTGCTCGGTACCTCTGAGGGACCGAGCAGAACAGCCGAGCCGAATGCCGCTCACGGGCATTCGGCTATTCACTCACTGCCCGAACAGCAGTGAGTAGCCTGCCGGAGGTTCGGCTCAGCCGATCCAGATGTTGGATCGGCTGAGTCGAACTCCTTCTGCACTCCGGGTCGGCCAAATATGCTGAGCATGTTCGGCCGACCCGAAGCTACACGAAGCAAGTCGAAGTACGGCTGATTTCAGCCGCTGTATGGCTGAAATTAGCCGTACCAGCCTGAAGTGAATAGCCGAACAGTGTTCGGCTCACTTCACTTCAGATCGGTCATTCACTCGGCTGCCCTCGGCAGCTTTGTGAATAGACCCCTTAGTGCTCATTTGCACAGATATAGAGGTCCATACACAGTAAAAGAACAGCCAAATCCCTGTGGTTAGGAGCTACAGATGTTGTGTACACCCCACGTGTAAAAATTGACAGGCTGCAGCTGAATGGTAGTAGATTCTGCTGCTACATACTGGTATGGATGTGAACTGTTTGAATCCAGAGCATATATCCATACCTATACACTCGGAGCAATGTTTACCACCATACAGCTGCAGCCTACCATTTATTTGTACAGGTGAGCTGTGTGCAACACCTGTGGTTCCCAGTCACAGAGATAAAGCCTTTGTGCCTATGTGAATTAGCCCTAAGACCCCATTCACACTGAACAATTTGTAGTGCGATTTCAGCTCAAAAATTGCTCAAACATAAGCTCAATGTAGCTCAATGTAGCTTGTCCAATGCATGTCAATGGAGCTGTTTACATTTCACAGCTCAATGCAGGAACATAAGCAGGAAACAGGAAGAGGAATTATGTCACATCAAGAGCACTTTTGATAAGATACAGCCCAATGTAGCAGCTATGAAGTCCATGCCATAGCATGACAATATGTGCACACCACTGTTTTTGCACACCTTTAGGGAAAATCTTTCTAATCTACCATTACCTGTTAATTTGGGGTGTGAAATCGTGCTCCCTTTGACTTTTTCTATTTGAGGTACACGGCCAAAAAATGTATCTTCTATTCAATATGTGCACTGTAGCTTTTTCTGATGTAGCTCAGTGTGAATGGGTTCTTAGTCACTAACAAAACCCAAAACGTAAAGGTATTAAAACCTAACTCCAGGCAAAGCATGGAAAGGTGTGTAAACCACACTCAGGTTTATATTTTGCATAGAGCATGGGAAGAAGAGTTTCATATGATGGTGAAGTCCAACCATCTGAAATAGTGCATTGATAAATATTTCTGTCAGTAGGTCAACTGGAATCAGTTTTTACAGGGCTACAAAGTATAAAAACTAAACTATACAGAATTTGAGATTATATTATTATACCATGCTATATGTTATGTTATTATGTGTTATAATGATGCCAATGCATTACTTGCTTGTCCATGGCTTGTATCCGGCTGGCTACTTGCCTTTGTAACAAACCTTACTGTTCGTAATGCATCCAATGCCATGTATCTTATGTGATTCAAAATCAATAAAGACATACTTGCTTAAAAAAAAAAAAAAAACTAAATGAAATAAATAGGCTAAATGTTTCTACATACAACTGACCTAGAAAAAAATCACAAAAACATACTATGATGTTTTCTTTATTTAGTTTTAAGGTTGTGTACATATAGTCTCCAGTTATTGGAATCCGACCCAACCCTTGTTATATATGACTATATTGCTATACCATAGGCTGATTGCTTATTCCTGCTTTGCCATTTTAAATATGAGTCACTCACCGTTCCCTATCATTGTCACATAGGTTGAATGATAGGTATTACAAGTCTTAACTGATCATATAAGGTAGAATGTGATGTGCCTATTGTTTACCTTCAAACTGACACATGGAAATTTTTTCATGTATCTATTGTACTATATTGGTAATTTGCACATTCCATTATCGTCTATACCATATATATACAAATACATTCCTTTGGCTTTGTAAACAGCACTGTATGAAATGCAACATGAATCATCGCATATTTCTAATTAAACTTTCTTTCCTTTTTACTGTTTAGGCTCGACATGCAAAATGGGGATGATCAAACTATCTGTGAAAAATTATATGAGGCAAGCTTATTTTTAGTTTCTCAGTGTTCCTTGTTCCATTAACCATTTTTGGGGGAACTTAACCTCAATTCCAAATGTTAGGACACTGTGTAAAATCTACAATTTTATTCACAATAGAAAACATCTCAAATGTTTAAACTGAGAAAATTTACCATATTCAAAAAAATCATGTTACTGACCTGTTGCCAATTAACCTAATTAGTTGCAAAATGTTCTTCCAGCTCTTTCTTGTTAGTACTACTTACTTTGCCAGCTTTTTGTTGCCCTGTCCCAACTTTTGTGAGATATGTTGCTGCCATCAATTTTGAAATTATCTTATTTAAACATTTGTTATGTTTTCTATTTTCTGTTGTGAATAAAATATTGGTTTATGCGATTTGCAGATCATTGCATTCTGTTTTTATGTAGATTGTACACAGCTTCCCAACTTTTTCGGAATTGGGGCTGTAGTTTTTATACAGTAGTACATTGACTATAGAAGTATATCTACTTTATTACTATTATTAAATTATATTGCTGAGGTTTTTTGTATCTAGATAAAATATACACATAAATTTGGACCCAGCCGTCTATAGCAATTGTATGTACTTGGCAGCCAAGGAACACAGTAAAGAATAATTCTGAGGATAGGAAATGCCCAAAAAAAAAAAAAAAAAAGCAATTAACTCATCACTTTAGGAGGAGCAGTGTCTGCTTTAAAGTTAACCTGGAACATACACTGAGTGGCCAGTTTATTATGGCCACCTGACGTTTGTAGGCAAATTAGCTATAATTAGCTATAATTCCGCGCTGAAGTTGCTAGAGGGCCAGACCATTATAAATAGGGAAGCAGGTTGTTTACACGATTTAACAGCCTTTGAACGTGGGATGATTGTTGGCGCTCGGAGCCATGGAGCGAGTATCAGCAAAACAGCAGAATTCGTTAAATGTTCAAGAGCAGCTGTTGTTAAAGTGTTTAAAGACTGGACTGTCAGAAGAAAATCTGGGTCTGAACGTGCGAATTGTGGCCATCAGTGACTAGTCAATGTTAGGGCAGAACGGAGAGTGGCAAGACTGGTACAAGACAACAGAAGGGCAACAGTGCAGTGTCAGATTCCTCGCATCACCTTTCAACATCTCGTGGAGTCACGAGGTGGCCCAACTAAGTCATCTCGTGGAGTCATCTCGTGGCCCAACGAAGTACTGATGGGGTGGTCATAATAATCTGGACACTCGGTGTATAAAGGAAACCAAACCCACCCAATACAGGCACCAAAACATTCCTACATCAACCTTTATTGCACATACAAAGTGACAAGGTTCATGGCATTAAGCATTGATCAAAAAACTTTCAAGATTGAGCAGAAATTCCCTTTATACGCTTTCAGCTTCTCTGTCTCTACCATGTATTATTAGATGCTGACATTTTGAATGATATGCAACATCACCAACAGGCTCAACCTAGTATTATCCCAATTTTTCGGTTCTAGCCTACCAAAAAGTATAATGAAGGGTCATCTTCTTTTTTTTTAGCTGTTGCAGAATACAAGTGACAAGAAAATCAAAAGAGTTTGATTTTTTTTATCCCTCAAAACATTGTTTTTGGACTATTAATTAAGGACTCATTTAAATCTTTGCGGTGCTTTAACACACATGCCCTTTTAATGTGTTATTGTGCATTCCATGAAAACTAATTTATGGGCAGCAGGACTGTTCCAGATAAATCAACAGTACAAGGGATTAGACAGACCTTTACAGGTCCAATCATACAAGCTGCCTCCAACGTCCTCAAAGCGAGTTTCTTCTCGCACACAGTTTGTACTGTTGATATGAACTAAATAGTGATTTATAACTGGATGTCATTAACTTCCAAGAATGTGACTTGCCATACAGGAAAAGCTTGCTTCATGTGTAAACAATGTAAATAGGCTGCCCTGGTTCACATATCTCATGATGTGAAAATAAACATGGTTAACAACTTTATATGCAGGGTGACTAGACCTCCTCACACCCTCCTCACTTCCTTCACCAGATTTAGCATATATATGCAGTAGCAACAAGGAGCAGGGGGAAAACATGTTTGTACATTTTTTTTAAATGCACATGATCGGCCGCCCCCTTACCTGACACACTTGGCACCGTTCCACAGGTGCAACTATAGCAAATATGGCATTGGCCATGCCCCCAACACCATACATTTAAACCTTATCCTGCTTCTTACCACTTAAACCAACTGTAACACTTGCGGGTCTATTCACTAAGCTGCCGAGGGCAGCCGAGTGAACAACCGGCCCCAAGTGAAGTGAGTCGAACACTGTTCGGCTATTCACTTCAGGCTTATACGGCGGATTTCAGCCATATATATCGGCTGAAATCAGCTGTACATCGACTTGCTTCGCATGGCTTCGGGTCGGCCGAACATGCTCAGCATGTTCGGCTGACCCAAAGTGCAGAAGGAGTTCGACTCAGCTGATCCAACATCTGGATCGGCTGAGCTGAACCTCCGGCAGGCCGGCTATTCTTATAGATGCCGAACAGCAGTGAGTGAATAGCCGAATGCCGCGACATTCGGCTCGGCTGTTCTGTCCCTCAGAGGGACCGAGCAGAACAGAAAAATAGTTTTAAAAGTTTTAAAAAAGTAAATAAAAAATGATTGTGCGGAGCTAGCAATGACAGCTAGCTCCGCAATCTTTAACAACAGTTAACTTCTAATTTGAGCCTTTGCCTTTTAACCTAACATGCTAGTACTTAATCCTTAAAACAATAAACTGTTCAGCCTAACACTAGGCTAACCCCTAACCCAAATAATCCACTAATATGCTAAATAATTACCTACATGTAGCTCCAAGATCCCAATGTCAGAGAAAATTATTTCTTAACCTGCTGAGCACGGACTTAGCTGCTGCCATGGCAAGCAATATTCTCTTTTATGTTTATGGATCCATATTTATTTATTTATGGGTTTACATTTGTATGGATGTAACTTTGTCAACTGGATGTAAATTTCTAGGTGGTTTGCAAACTACGATCCTAACTATGGGCAAAACTACTTTAGCACCTGGGCTAAAGATTGATGGTGTACAATTCACAGCTGGTTATTTTTATATGGAACTAGCAGCATCTTTGTTATTTGTTCTGCAATTTGTGCAACAAATTGTAAGACAGTGTATGCAATTATAATAGATCAGTACACTGTGCTGTCAAAGTCTAATTACACTGACAAGTTTGCTTGGAGTATACACTGAGGTTGATTTACTAAAGAAGTTGAGAATCTTTACACAATAAACTGTGTGGATATTCACTTGAAATATCCAATCATGTGGAAATCAAATGTCCCTTTACTTGCTGTTTTTAAATGTATAGGCAGATCGGCTAAACAGTTAGTAAACTGTGAAAAAAAGTTACAATATATTATTATTAATTATTAATATTGTTAAACTTATCATTATATTTGAAAATTATGTCTACAAGGCAATACAACTGACATACAAAAAGTGTCTATAATTCATTGTTTTCTATGAACACGTTCTGTGAAAATCTGTTCTGTCTTCATTAGTGGAACACTTTGCCCTGTGTAATAGACACAATACTACCCTATTAGGATACACCTGAGAATGAATGACTGTTGTACAAACAGTAACCAGTCACATGCTTGAGAAAATACTTTTATTTATATTAAATTACGTCACAGTAATCCAGGAGATTTAAATTTTTTGGCAAAGTGCATGATATATAATCACTGTCAGTACAGATATCTATCACTTTAATATTTTTTCCTATTCTTTATACATCCAAACTGCTTAAAACTAGTGGCCAACTATAGAACTGTTTAAAATGAAAAAATTAGTTTTACAGCTCACAAATTCCTTTACAGCTTTATGGGTAGGGGAATTGCTGTTGAATAGTTTAAATACTTTGGCAATTTAATTCTTGGCGATGACAGTTCAGTGCTGTAAGTTTTCAGTGCAGACCTCTCAACACTGAGAACACATGCAAATCTTACAGCTCACCTAAGTGACAGTGTCCCTTACACTAAATCATACCCTAAAACTTAGCCCTCGTTGTGTCTGATCACCTACATAAACCCTACAATGGTAAATACTACTTAACACCTCTTCCCCAACACTTAAAATTTAACAATTTACTTATGCCTTTACAATAATCTTAAACCCAAAAATAATGCATTAAACTTTAACACCTTGCCAACACAGTCAAAGCTTAAAGTGCCACTATTCTCTGGTGTTAAACCTCAAAAATACACTCAAGTACCTTAACTATTAACAAAAATGTAGCGTATTTGTGTATAACTCAGCTGTAAATACTCAAATCTCTGAATTGGTGCTGACACTGTCCTTCCTCCTGGAGGGTGGCTACTTTGGCTCCCCATGATCTCCGTGTGTTGTAAAGTAGCCACAGCTCCAAGTTCACTGCCATGATGTACTACAATCGTAATACAAATTATTAAACTAAATGTGAGATTGTAGTCCAGCATGGAAGCGAGCTTTTAGCTGTGGCTACTTTACAACACACACAGAGACCATGGGGAACAAAAGTAGCCACCCTCCAGAACGAAGTACAGTGTCAGCAGCAATTGAGAGATGATTTCAGGATCTACAGCTGAGTGATACACAAGTAAGGTACATTTTTGTGAATAGTTAAGGCAGTTGAATGCATTTTTAAGATTTAACTTTAGTGTCACTTTAACCTATGCATTAACCCCTAACATATAACATGACCCTGACTCTAAGAGACTTCTGAGAGTATTGATCGCCTGGTCCCTCACTGTACTCAGTGATTCCACCTACTTCCACCTACATCATTACTGTAGTAATGTAGGGGTCAGTGGGAGGAACTACTGAGCACAGCAGGGGACTTTGCGATCAACACTCTAAGAACTGCTGGTTTCAGAAGAGACTTCAGGGGATGATTTGTCTGCATTGCTGAGACTCACAATAATCCCCCGACAATGTCTTTATCTTCTTATCTCATCAGAAGGATGGCACAGTGTTTGTTGAGCCATTATCAAGGTCAGCATTTACTTCTGAGATACAGTAACATAATCATCAGGGGTGTTCTTGTCACCCCTAACTTCCAAAGCAGCATTCACTCTTATGTAGGGTATACAAGGGTAGATTGTTGCACAAACATTCATATGAAAAATACCGTCAGAACGTATACCATTATTGGAATCAGAAACTTTCCGACTGTCTATAGAAATTTCATTTAATTTTCACTCGTTTTTAGCATTCTATTTTGGAATTAAATGGAGTTTCAAAACCAAAACCATATTGACTGTGGTAAAGTTGTTTGATGGCATGTCAATAAATTTGTACTGGTTAATAGAGAAGTGTATCATTACATTGGTAGCATTGAGTGCATACTTTCAGCCTCTATTTGATGATATATCGATCTCAAAATGCATTAGCAGTCAGCTGCTTCACTGTGTATATGATAGTTATGACCATTATGGAATGTCCACTAATTAAGGCCAAAAACCACAACCAAAAAAAGAACCTTGCGTGCAATGAATCACTTAATCTCCACATAAGTATACACATAACTATTTATTGGATTGCAGTGAATAGAAAGTGGTCCCCAATTGTTAAATAGTTTGTGAGTTCACACATATGCTGACAGTGTCACCTGTGTTGCTGTTACTGATCCAGTGTGTCCTTGGCGGCCACTTTAAAATGGAGAGTATCCAAATTGGATGTTCTAAAACAGTATCCAGGTCATGCCACACTGCAGGTAGCAAAACATGTTTATAGGAAATCTGCTGGGTGCTCATTTATTTCCCAATATAAAGATGATGATCTCCCCAACAGTTTTATACCAAATGTACCAAATAAAAGCCTTGTATGGACTCAGTCACAGAATTATTGCCAATTCTACCGACACATGCTGATGCTGTGACCATTTGACCTGGAAATCTAAGCATCAATGATGTATGGGCATGAAAGGGTTAAACACTGCAATAACTCAAATGTGCACTCACTTTGTGCTCACTGAAAACACTTTCTCTTTAAACTGAAGTAGCAGGGTCACGAGAAGCTTCCTTAGCTAGACATTCCATCACTGAATAAAACAAAAATGGAGTTCTGCTAATCTTAGCTTAGAGCTACATTCAACCAAACAATAATCTGACCATACAAAACTCCCAAAGACGTCACTATCTGTAACTAAATTGAAGACATAGGAAAATTATTTCCCAGGAATAGTTTAAAAGACAAACATAAAGGGCTGGAACATATTTGTAATGGCTTACTTAAAAGCTGATACATACCCATTGTTTGTATTACAAGTGCTGGCTTTCGTGACTGATTAATGAACAGAAACTCTAGATAGCTCATTAAACACACACAAGTTGCCTCTTTTTTATAGATATGCAATTAACTGTTTTGTCACTTTCCAAGCCCAATCTTTAGAAAATAATTTTCAGAGTTTTCTCTAAGCAATGCCCAGTTACTAACCAAAGCAGGTTAAGAGTTGCTTAATCAACAATGTATTCTCTATTCTGCAATGTAACCACCTAGGCAGTTTGATCTCTGCTGTACATTGCTCAAAAAGGAACACATTATTTCAGAAATAATATATTTTGAAAGTCATGGCTGAAGAAGCTGTGTTCCCTGAAGGTTAGCAGCTGATTCACCATCTGTCATAAAACAGAATACCTTCTGTCTCATTTACAGTATAATTAGCATTTGCTAACACCTAACACCTTTATTCTTGCACCTACAATATGCTACCATATTTTGTTTTCCAAAGTAAGATGATGTGGGTTGCAGCCAACGTATTGTTTTTTTTTATCTTCCAATTTTCTATTTCTCTCTCTAATTTAAGAAGGAAACTTAGCCAAATTGAATGGAATTGTCATGCTGAATTATTACAATGTTGAGTTGATACAGTAATATCATTTTGTGTATTTCCCTTGTCCAGCTCTCTACATACATACATGGAAACACCTCCTGCAGCCAAATGGGATGGAAATGCAAAACATGCTACATTCAATCCTCCTACAAGGTTGGTTGTAGAACACTTTAACAGTAAAAAGTAGAAGAAAGCAGAAAGTATTGAATACATAGTTTTAATATTATTAATAAAAGCTGTATGTCAAACAAAACCAACAATATCTTTATATGTATGATTCATCAAAGCTTTGTAAAGGAATTATTACTCTGGAATTTTAAAGACCAAATCCAGGCACAGTGTTTTTTACAGTTTGAAAAACCTTTTAATATTTGCTTAGATTCATTAAAAAATACCCATATCTTTACCCATATCTTTAAAATAACAACAAAGACACTTTTAGACATGTTTAGTAATGACAATCTACAAACAGATACTTCTAGATAATTGCAGGCTTTGTATTCTTTGCATACCTTATTTCTCTTTTCTTTCCCAGTCTTCTGATAGTGGCCATGTTAACTAAGGGCAGATTACTAGATCGCCCTTTACTTCCTGGAACTCTGGTACATGTTACTAGGACATGTGACCATGCACATCATCTCAGGGGAGGAAAATGCCTTTTCCTGAGATCACAAACAAGATTTCCCAGCAATGCTCTGCTGATGTAACCTTCCCAGGATGCACCATTACATAATTTGTGCATCATTTGTGCGAAAAGTGGACCAGGAAGTAGATGAACTCTATTTGTATGTAAATGAAAAACAAGTTTGGTTAACTAATAAATGTAATATGATTTTATATCAGCATGCATAGCTGCAGGATGATGTGATTTTTTAGTGAAAGGGGTAAAGGTCAACTTTGAATCCGTAATTGATTTTTTACTTACATAAGTAAGTTACTAAGCCCCACAGGGTGCCAGAAGTACAGCTGCAGCTGGCCTTCATCAATGACAGAGATGTAAATTGACCCTACAGATTGATTGCAAAAATCTAATGTGCCATGGGTACTGTATTTTTGTTGCTAATAATTTCTCTAGCTTCTGGCTGGTGATTACAGTGAGTTTCTATGAACTGTCTATTGAGGAGAACAGGAAAAGGAGTCCAAGTTGGTTATAATATAACGACTCTTGAGATAAAAAAAAAAACTGATTGATGAGCAATAGAGGCTTTCATAAAATGTAAAATACCTCATGCAGCTTTGTAAATTGATGCTAAATAGGTATGATATCAGCGGCCTGCATACGTGGATCTAGATAATTGTGGAGGTATAAAAAGTAAAGATATATGTATAGGGCTTTTGTATGGGTAGTATTTAGAAAGCTACGGTTGTCCAATGCTATGTAGTATGAAAGGCTCACTATACCAAATTCTATAACTGTATATGGTTAAGCCAGTAATGTCATTGAATAAATACTTGTTTCATTTCAAATGTGTATATATGCGTGTGCGGGTATATATGTGTATATATATATATATATACACACACACATATTTATCATCCCACATTTACAGGCCAAGCTGTATTAAATACGAACCCAATGCTTTAACTGCAAAAAAAAGTGTTAGTTGGAGTAAGGCTTTAATTAACAAGTCTACTGGCAGTGACAGACTGCATGATATGTAGTTTTTGATTTTGCCCAGAGTTCAACTATAACAATGTATGATGGATCATAGGTTTAAGAAATATGCATAGATTCAGAGTTAACAGAATACCTTCTAATCCCTATCTTACAATGACTATACCCTTGGGTCTATACCTGTAAATAGCTAGTGAACAATGATGTGCAGGACTAAGAACTTTGTTAGCACTAATTCCTCAGAAAGGCTGGAAATTAATAAGTACAGAGGGAAATGCAGGCTTGCTAGGTGGACTGACAAGAGTATCAAGGGGGAACTTTTACATTAGATTAAAATGGTTTACAGTAGTAAATACAAAGAGGCAATAGGACTCAAGGGATGCAAAACCAATCATGACAACTGCTAAGTACATTATCCTTACTTGTACTGTATTTTTGCAAGGGCAACAGCAGATATTACAGTTGCCACCAGACAGTTCCTGATCCTAGTCTTGATGTGTCCAAAATGAGAGCCACAATGTTTTGCTCAGGTATATCTGACAGCCTCGATGTATTTGTTCATGTTTGTATGGTTTTCCAGCGACTTCTGATCAGATGTCATCTGATGCGTCCTCTGCACAGTAAAGGCATCAGAGTTTCTGATGTGATAAGTAATGATTAGGTCTCACTACATGCTTATGTTATGATTACCATATCAGGGCTCAGGGACACTAATGTACACCCTGCATAAAATTGTAATTCTAAAAATATTCATACATTTACATACTCCTGACAGCAAATTGACAGCATTCAGCAAAATTAGTTTTCAGCATAACAGATGCTACGGAGAAAAGCAGTATGCATTTCACTTATGTATATTAGTATACTCATTTACATTTTATTTTACTTTTTGTCTCACAGTGTCACGGAAGTGCTTAAACTGTGTGAGGCAGACCCAGCTGAACTTCTAATAGATCTGGGATTTGGCATTGATGAACCAGACATCTGTACGAAAATTCCCACCCGCTTTATCATGGCACCTTCTGCAGCAAAAGGAATTAACACCCGTGTCTTCTTAGATGCCCAAAAACGAAGGATGGAGATTGAACACCCTAATTTATGTGGTCTGTATTTTAGGATATATTTACTTGTTATAATTACAGTAAAACATGCTATTTATATACAGGTGAAACTCGAATAATTAGAATATCGTGCAAAAGTTAATTTATTTCACTAATGCAACTTAAAAGGTGAAACTAATATATGAGATAGACTCAACATGCAAAGCAAGATAGTTCAAGCCATGATTTGTCATAATTGTGATGATTATGGCTTACAGCTCATGAAAACCCCAAATCCACAATCTCAGAAAATTAGAATATTACATGCAATCAATAAAACAAGGATTGTACATAGAACAATATCGGACCTCTGAAAAGTATAAGCATGCATATGTACTCAGTACTTGGTTTGGGCCCCTTTTGCAGCAATTGCTGCCTCAATGCGGCTTGGCATGGAAGCTATCAGCCTGTGGCACTGCTGAGGTGTTATGGAAGACCAGGATGCTTCAGTAATCCCATGCTCGTTGAACCAGGTTTTGGTGCTTTTGGCAGTGTGGGCAGGTGCCAAGTCCTGCTGGAAAATGATTTGTGAAAATAAAATCAAAATTGTATGCATGGTATTTATACATATTTTATCTACATATTTTCTGTAATATATTTAGCAAATTTTAAAAACCTGAGAAATGCAATAAAAAATGGGCTTAGATGCTTATTTTACTCCAAAAAAGAAAATATATATATATATATTTTTAAAGTGACCCTAACACTCGAGTGCAGAAGTCTAGAAATCTAGCCATTTTATGGTAAATATATGTATACAGATGTTTTCCGGTAAATAGATGTTAAGGTGGAACTCCAGGCACAGAGCTAAATATTTCAAGTACATTCTAGTCAGCCAATTTTGTGATCGGCACACAACTGGCACACTGCTTAGCTAGAAGGTGACACATCTATTTCCTTTTTTCCTTTTTTTTTTAGTCGCCTTTCTGCTTCCAGCTTTTAATTGGACAATAGAATATAATAATCTGTTTTTTCCAAACAGCAATGAGTTGATCCAGAAAGTCAGAACCAGGAAATACTGAAGTGAAACTCTTGGCTATGCAGTGTGGCAGAGCTGTGTGAATCACAAGAATAACTGACCAGAATTTTAAATCGTGTTTGCCTGTAAAACAATTAGTTCCTATGTACATCAATTTTGTGTGTGTGTGGGGGGTGTGGGGGGGTATGTGGCTGGGTAGCACTTACCATAATGTACAAGTGTTAGCTCTCTACAGTAATGCAAGGTCCGGGCTCCTCCCCTCTTCCAGCCTCCCTATCTTTCAGATCTAGGGTCTTTTTTGCAGTGCTCATTGGGAGTTAGCTGATGATGTAACTTCTGCACATCAAAATATGTCTGCCTAGGTAAACACAGTTAATTTATAGAAACACAACACTAATGCAATATATATTGGTAAAGAGATAAGTAATAGAAAATACTGAATTCAGATTTTTCTAGAGAGTATTATTATTATTATTATTATACAGGATTTATATAGCGCCAACAATTTGCTCAGCGCTTTACAAAATGGAGGAGACAGTACAGTTATAATACAATTTACAATACAATACAGTTTCAGTACAATAGGGTTAGGAGGGCACTGCTCATGAGAGATTACAATCTAGTAGGAGGGTCAGATGATACAAAGGAAATAATTGTTTAGATTGAGTTATTGGAAGAAGTAAAAACCAAGTACCCTGGCTTGATGGGAGTGGTTGATCGTAGTGTTGTTGATTGTGATGGGGAAGTTGGGGGAGGGAAAACAGAGAGGGGGAAAAATGATAAGCCACTTCATCACAACAGAGGACGAGGGAAATTAAACTTTTGTGCTTCTTTTGATTTTTTTTTAACAAAAAGCATAGTTCATTTTTAGTCATATTTTGAGATATTATTGCTTGTTTACCATGTATGTGATTTTTTTATGTGAGTTTCACATTATTAAATGCTTGATGTTTTATTCTTTATGGAATAAAATATACAGATTTGTAGTTTAGCCACTGGAGGGAGCAGACAATTTGCAATTATTCATCCTCCCTTCTCAAGGTAAGCATTTCATTAAAGAAATATAGGGGCTGCCATTTTTACTTCCTTCTTAAAATGCTAGTTGCTATTTGTCTGGCTATTATGCTTTCTTGCTTCAATACTTTCTAAGTCACTAACCCACAACAAGTTTGCATATCAGTAAAGTCATTTTCTGCATAATGGGTCTGCATTTGTGACTACTCTGGGTTAATGACTTAAAGTACTGAAGCTTGAATGTCAGCAGGTCAAGCAGACAACTAACAATGGGGGCCTTGATGTTTCTCTTGGGAAATGTTTCTCAATATCTTTTGAGAAGGGGTTGATTTACTAAAAGCAAATAGGCTGTTCACTCAGCAAGGGAATTTTCATTTAGTGAGGGAATTTTCCTTGGCTTAGTGAATATGGTGAAAATTTACATTGCGACGATTACCCAGTCCCTTGCAAAGTAAACAAATCCCTTGCCAAGTGAACAGCCTCTTTGCTTTTAGTATATGAACCCGAAAAGTATCTTCCACGCAAAATGCTATAGTTTTAAATTAGTCGACTCAAAGATTTGCATTGAGAATAGTAGCAGTAAAACAGGGCCATACATATATGGCTGCTCTAATATACTTTATAATAATAATAATAATAATAATATACTTTCATTGTGAATAAAAAATAAGAATAGCCATACTCACAAAATTATGTGAACAGAAAGCCTCATGAATGAATGAGGCTTTTTGTTCGCACACATTTGTGGGTATGGTTATCCTTATTTTGTATTCACAATAAAAGTAATATTGCACCAGAGAAGGCGCTCTTCTGTGCTTTTATCGTATTTAGATTATCAGTGGGTCTCTGACTCGTGAAGAACTGCCACCTGGTGCTGAGCTTCGATACTGTGGTGGAGACCTGATGACAACCATTATTCTTTGGCGCTTAGGAACGATATAACACATTGTGACGTTGCCCCAATATACTGTATATATAATTGCCCAATACATAGAAAAAACGCTTTTCAAATATAAATGCATATTGATAATAGTATTTATATAAAGTGAATCTTTACTACATGTATATATTAGAATTAATAAAAGGACTAAACCTCACCTTTAGAAAAATTCTAAACAAAAAAGTGTTTTTAACACAGCAGCTAAGCAAATAATTTCTTTTACAAAAATGTTTTTTGGTTTTAAGAATGAAAATGCAAATCGAATTGCAGCATAACACAAAAAAACACAGATAAAGAAAACGTGACACAACTTGGTCATGTAATAAATAAGGGGTGATAGGAACTGCTAAATACCACATGTAATATTCAAGAGTGGGTAGGGGAATACAATAACAGCAATGCATGTAAGGCAAGGAGGTGTGTGTACCCAAAGCTGCCCCAGGTCATCCCCATACAGGCTGGAGCCCCAAGGGGAAGATCCAGGTCTTGGCCAAAGGGAAAACCTAATCAAATAATTTCACTTTAAACATACAGTATTTTCATTTTCTAGGTCGATTCCGTCAGCTGGAAGTTCTAGAGCAAGTAACAAGCGCATTTTCATCTTTGCTGAAAGATGTTCACTTCATTCAAAACGGTGAAAATAAGAATGTTAAAAAATCTACACTAACTCAGGAAAAACGAAAGCGGATACGACAGCTTCTTTGGAAATTTTCCAGACAAGTGAAAATAGTTGATGAGAATCCAGGCCCTTGTGTGGATAGTGATGAACTAACTGAGAACCAAGACCAACGTGAGCCATTAAAAGATACAGCAAATGTAAACATTTTCAGAAAGAGAAGGCACAGTACAGATCAGGGAAATGCAGAGGTTTTATCAAAAGAACAACTTCCAACCACAGACAATGCAAATGTCAGTCCCTCAAGGCCTGAAGCCCAGCTATGTTCACTGTCTGCACCTGTAAAACAATACAGCCTTCCTGAAATGTCTGCCAAAATCAGAACATTAAGAGGCTCTAAAGTCCTTTCTAAAACATTCAGACAAGCATCTACCCAAAACAGACTCCAACCACCAGATTCATTTGAAATGGAAGAGGTAAGCTATCTTTTGATGATATATCAGCAGTTTTAGTTTCAAGAATTTTTAACTTTGGATGAAAACCATGGATAGAAACATGGATTTTTGATTCTCATATGTTATAATGCATGTTCTAGCTGCACAATTGCATCAAAGTGATACCTCCCTGGCTAGTCCCTACCTTAAATTGCAATGCTTGAATTAAATGCTTACCTTCTCACACCACATTGTAATGGACATATGATGCCAGTATGGGGTAAATTGACACAGCTGGAGGAGAGCTACAAAACCAGGTCTGGCCACCAACCTATACTCTGCAATAGAACTTAATGTCTAGACTCAAAACCACTTCTATGTAAAATAGAAGTGGTTTTGTGAAATAGTTCTATGTGAAATGTGAAATGGTTAATGTGGTGGCCACAGAGGGCAGTTTCTGAAACTATATTTTCACAAAATATGTAGAGAGGGGAGAACTCTAAGGGAAGGAAACAAGACAAACTAGAGGAGAGAATAAACACATGTGAAAAGCGAAGTGAAATACCTAGACAGAGAGACAAAAACAATTCAGTGAAAAAGAAAGAGGGATGACATAGGAATAAAACAAAAAAAGGGCCAGACTTAGGTCGTGATGGCATTTAGGGCATGCCAAAGTGACTTTTCAAGTGATATCAGATTTTAGTCCTCCGACTGCCCAACATCATTCCCTTGTTCCTTATCTAAGTTGTTAAGGTAAAGAAAACGTGTTTTATTATTGTAGAAAACACATAATAATAACATAATACTAATAACTACTTGGGCAGGTACCATTTACAAATATGGTACTAGCTACGAATACATTTCAAGACATTAATTAGTCTTGTAAATTAAAGGACACCTGCCATAAAACTAGTCTTCATGAGATCTTTGACCATGTTTATGTTTCTTTACCTATTGTAAAACCAATATACTTACATTTTCAGTTAACACCCCTCCCCCCCATACTCTTACTTTAGTCTGTGCAAGTGATCACAGGCTATTTAGATGATGTTGAGATCAGGACCATACAATCTGTTGCACAATTCCTTGTTCTTTTTACTGCAGATCATCTTTTATCATTTTGGCTCTGTGTTTAGGGTCATCTTATGCTATAGAGTAAAGTTAAGATCAATCAGATGTTTCACAGATGGTACTGCATGTTAAATAAAAATCGATCTGCACTTTTCCTTAAAGTGACACAAAACTTAGGAATTAAATATACTTTATATTTGCTTCCTACTTGCTACTTTTGTTCCCCATGGTCCCTGTGTGTGTTGTAAAGTAGCCACTGCACCAAGCTCTCTCCCATGGTAGAGTACAATCTCAGTGCAAATTAGTTTGCAGTGCATCATGTCAGTGAACTTGGAGCGGTGGCTACTTTACAACACACACAGGGACCATGGGGAACAACAGTGGCCACCCTCCAGAAGGTCCGCACCAATTCAGAGATGATTTGAGGATCTACAGCTAAATAATATACAAATAAGATAAATTTCTGTAAATAGTCAAGGTACTTGAAAGAATTTTTAAGATTTAAATCCTTAATGTTTACTTTTTTCTTTCACTTAGGAATGCAGACGTTCATCCATCTACTATTCTCATAAGACAGTTTTGCAGTGCTTTTGGCCAACAAACTACTATGTTAAAGTCAACTGTTTCATATTCTGACTCAACTAACACCTGCTGCCCATTTTGATTGGCACCACCACACACCCTCCCACCCCAGAAACCAGAGAGGCTTTGCTTATGCGATTCAGCTTGTTCATCCCATGGAGACTGTGCAATGAACACACTGGATGGTATGAATGGGCCCTGCATCCGAGCCATTGTGTTGTTACTCAAAGTTAAGTCATCTGGCTTTGTTTCCACCTCACAAGGATGGCTTTTTGGTCACAAGTCTTCCATGCAGATCACATCTGAGAAGACTTCTACATACTGTAGAAGTATATATCAGGGTCCCATTGGTTTCTGCTGGTACTGAGCTGATAGCAGTGCTGAACTTTTCCCAGTTTGAAGGAAAGTCAGTCAGCTTTGTGCTCACACTGCTTCTGTGGCTGATCAATACATCTGGAACCTCTATCTGGACCACTCTGGAATATCTGGAATCTGGACCACTCTATTTTTTGTTGCTATGCTCATGGTATAACATATAATTGTGAAATCACCACATCTATTATCACCTCCCCTTGTTAGTATAGTTTTATACCTAGTTTTATTCCCTCAACACTGTTGGAGGTTGAAGTAATTTTTTTTGGGGGGTGGGGGGTTGTTTAAAAATGTTTAAGTCATATGTGTTGGGGGGGAGGGGGTCAGGTGGCTGGCAAAAACAGACCTTCCATTTGCCATGAAAGGTTTGCCGTAAATTAAGCAATTTTTGTTAGTCCACAAGCTGTACTTGATTCTCACATTGTTAAAAACATTGTGTATACACATAACCATCTGCTTGAAGTTTTGATCCATTAAAGGGGCAGTTCCTTAGGGAAAATTAAAAAAACCAAAGTATTTGATTGCTTTAAGTCACTTTACTAGTTTACAGTCGATAAAATATAATAGGTGCTACAAATAGAAATCGCACTTAGCAGATGCTTGGTTTGTCTTTGTAAACCTAGGTTTGTATCAGCCTGTTGGATTGCCTAAGGGCTATTAGCTGCTGATCTTCATTTTAAACTTAAGCTATTCTTAGGCAGTAAACTGCATATCAGGTATTCGGCTGACTCAAGTGCATCAAATCAGATCAAGTTGAAGAAGCAGCACTTTTACAGAATGATAGAGTCTACAGAAAAAGACATGTAACACATATACGACTAACAGATGCAGATATCATGTACAAGAATAAAGGCTTCATCTTAAAAACTAGAATCTGCGATCTCTAAAAAAGTAAATCTAATTCATCCCCAAATTCTGGGGTCTTCTATCATGTGAATACAAACCAGAGATTTTGTTGTTGATCCCTGGTTAGCTTCCTTCCAGCAATCCCCTATTTTCTATTGGTCACCAAGTTTGATGGATAGCCTCACTGGTCTACAGGAAGCTGTGAAGGATGGGGTGATTTGGATAAGAACTCAAGCAAGTAAGCTGTGGTCAGTAATTGCATAACAGATCACAGTGGGTTTGGGGGAATAAACATGACTAACAGCCAACTTTCCAAGTTTGTTTACCCCAGAGGTTCACTTAAATTCTTGTTCCACTGCTAACATGGAACCCCACTTGTTCCTGTTCCACTTTCATTGTATCAGAATATATAAATTTTTTACCAAACTTTAGAAAAAATCAGTTTATGTTTTGAAGCGAGGAGCTGTTGAAGTCACAGAAAACAACTAATTAACACTTTTACCTGCTTTGCTTGCAGTGGGACATCCACACACATTCTGTGATTCTGCCCATCCTCTTCATTGCAACCTGCTGATTAACAGCACAGATTAAAAACAGGAAAGCAAAACATTGAAAGAATTTGCATTTGGTTTCTGTAACAGGAACAGTATGGAACAAAAAATGTATCTCCTTTATGAGTTCCAGTAGTTAAAGGCAAGAGATCACCATAAACAGTTTTTAGAGGGATTTTTTCTACAATTACTGCGTGCTTTTGTTCTATAAGTACTGCTTTGTTAAGTTTGCCTTTAAAGTGAAACTAAAGTTAAAAGAATAAAGAAAATTGCAAGCAGGCAGGCACTTTATTGCAGAAGAGACGTGGTATGGCTAGGCTCACCTGCCTGTTGGCAAACGTTTTCAGAGTGTACACTTAGCTACACATGCAGTATTCATTCCTACCCTACCACTGTGCTGGGACGAATGAACTCCTTTGCATATGTGTGGGAATTCATTCATCACTCATTGGCCACTCAAGACAGCTGAAGACCTTGCCCCTAGAAGAAGCATGGGAGAGGATTCAGTGCTGGTGAGATAGAGAGGGTAGGTGAGTTAAATTCCACTTTAAAAGTAGCTCTAAACCCTAGATGGATAACAGAGGTTTGCTAAAGAATTATGTATTCTAAACAATTGCCTTTTTAAAATAAAATACTTGCTTTTACTTTTTTTCATCCCTTGTGCCGCTTATCTCCTACAGTATCTTTGCAGACACTTTCTGCATGTATGCCAGGTTTTCATATGGTGACAACAGTTGACAAATGCGTGTGGGATGTGTGTTGAAATAGAGACTTGTAGTCTCCTTTGGAAGCCTGCATGACAGGATGACAAGGCAGGAGTACAATTGGGAGACAGGACAGATAATTCTTACTCTATAACAGGATGTTACTGAACAAAGGCTTTAATATTAAGTCAACAACCTGGAATAAATATGTAATAATAGGTTTCAACTTCAGTCTAACTATACAGGGTGTATATTTGTTTCAGGTCAATGACTCAGAAAGCATAGCTCCCAACTGTCCCTCATTTGGAGGGATTGTCCCTCTGTCTCTCTTTCTTCCTCAGTTGTCCCTCTTTTTGGTCTAATGTATAAATCTCTATTAAAAAATTACTATTTAACTATCAAAAGTGTTTTACTGTACTAAACCTTTTATCTAGCCTTTACATTATTTGTTATTTTGAAAACCCATAATAAAGGAAAAATAATGATGGTACTAAAAACAGTTTTGGGTTAAACTAATCATTTATTGCACATTTATCCCCATGGTCCACATTAATGGAGGTATAGCAGGAGCATAACCTTTGCATACATACTTGTTGCTTTATATGTATCTTTTTCCCATCTCACAAAAGTTGGGAGGCATGCAGAAGGTATTGGATTTAAAGCCAGCCAGGTTACTAGCATTTTTAAAAGATCAGCAAGAACAGTGATGTACTTTTCCCTGTATAGTTTCCCTTCTAGAAATATAATAACCTTAGCTTACAACATGTACAGTATATATGTGCATACCACTCTGGCAATGAACCTCTCCCGATTTTGTATATTCTAGGTGCAGAGTTTTGAAGAGGACTACCCCAAGGCACTTATTCAGGACAGAATTTCAGGTAGGTATTTATTTTACTTAATAATTAGGCCGGAGTTTCTTCCAGAATGTTGAAGTGTGTCTCAGTCTATCCTACTATAGAACAAGAAAAAAGTGTGGGCGTTGTGGTATTTATAGATACAAGTAATACACCCCAAATATATTGTGAAATCAAAGTTGGGAGATTTTTACTTCCCCCAGGTACCCAGAGCCATGGGAGAAAGGGGCTTTCAAGACACTCGATCTATCCACTCAAAGTATCGTCATTAAAACATGATTTTATCAAATACACAGCTAAAAGTTAGTTTAAAATAGCCATCTTAAAAGAAATGTACAATCTGTCCATAAGCCCACATAGGTATAGCAAATTAATTATTTTGATGATATACAATCAATATCCACATAGTTCAAATGTCCATAAGTTTGTTCTTTTTCCCGGATCCTCAACATTTTTTGCCATTTTGTGGCAAATCTTCCTATTGAAGATTTCAATACCCAGAGCACTATAGACATAGCAATGAATAACAAGTTCAGATCTAAAATCAATTTGTTTGTTTGTCAACCTTGTATATACTAACCAAAAACCTTTTGTTGTGGATATGGTATAGGAGATTGTTTGCCCCGATAGGACCATGGACAGGTGCACGAAAAAACGGGCTGGAACACCCCAAACACCAAGGGAGCTGGAGAAAGAAAGAAAAAAAAGAAAGAAAGAAATGAAAAAATATCTAGTACACATCCACATAGATACATGCATGGTTGCTAGTGGTCACAAATAACTACTTCAAAATCCTTCCCAGATCAAGCCCTATACTAGTACATCCATAAACCAGGGGCATGAAAGGGCTGATATCTGTGCATACTAATGGTGAATATAATTAGGCCAGAGGGTTTATATACTTTCACCATTAGTATGCACAGATATCAGCCCTTTTATGCCCCTGGATTATGGATGTACTAGTATAGGGCTTGTTCTGGGAAGAATTTTGAAGTGGTTATTTGGAACTCTGATATTTACTGACATATATTCAAACTGGAGGGGGGAGTAAATAGCAGGTCTGCATGGAACCACTAGCGACCATGCATGTATGTATATAGATCCCTTGGTGTTTGGGGTGTTTCGGCCCGTTTGTTTGTGCACCTGTTCACGGCCCCCTCGGGGAAAATGATCTCCTATACCATATCCACTACAAAAGGTTGTTTTGTTTTGTATATACAAGGTTGACAAACAGACAAATTGATTTTAGATCTGAAGTTGTTCATTGATATGTCTATAGTGTTCTAGGTACATTTGAACTATGTGGATATTGATTGTATATTATTGAAAGAATGAATTTGTTATACAAATTGTACATTTCTTTTAAGATGGCTATTTTTAACTAACTTTTCGCTGTCTATTTAATACAATTGTGTTTAAATGACAATAATTTGAATGGATAGATTGAGTGTCTTGAAAGCCCCTTTCCCTCATGGTTCTGGGTACCTCGGGGAAGTAAAATTCTCTCAACTTTGATTTCACTATCCTACTATAAAATTAGCTCTGTGGCATAGGTTTCATGGCTAAATAAATTTAGCATAGCTATGTTAAAAAGACACTAAACACAGAAAAAATGTAACTGATATGTGCATCACTCAGCTGTAGATCCTCAGATTGTTGACAAATAGCAACCCTCTCCAAGTTCACTCACACACTGATGGACTACAATCTCAATGCGAATTAGTAAACTACATGTGAGATTGTGGTCTATCATGGGTGCAAGCTTGGAGCGGTGGCTACTTTACAACACACACAGGAACCATGGGGAACAAAAGTAGTCACCTGAGCCTGAGTCTGGAGTTCTGTATTGTTCGAGATGTCCCACAAACAAGCAAAGGACTCATCCCTGAGTTGAAATGTTAGCCCACCCTGCCTCAGAAGTTCACCAATATGCTTCTAGAGGTCAGGGGGTGCTACATTATTTTGGCTTTTTTTCTTTGTTTCCAACTGGTGATCCAGCCAGCAACTTACTTCCTGGTGCTAAACCAATCCTCTCTTTGTACTAAACTCCATTCAAGGCAAGGTTGCATTGTCTGTTAAAAGCTACCCCAACCACTTTATACACACCTCTCCGGTGCTTCCCTGCCACTCCTTCTGTAGCTACCACTGCAAAATACCTGATAATTCCAGCATGGGGGAGCATGTGACCTCCTCACAAGCAGTGATAGGGCTAAGTGGGGAATTTCTAATCCAGAGCACTGCCACCTGATGGAGGGCTTGACATCACTGTTTCTTCAGACTTCTGACACCAGATGGCACCGGGTATTTTGGCTGTGACTGCAACAGTGAAAGGAGCTATGGAGGAGCACTGGATAGCTGACTAGCCAAAGTAATTATGTCCCTTTAACTGACATATATGCCAATGTCTTTACTGCCTACTCAAGCTTGGGATTTGAATACTTGCAATACAGGCACTTGGGCTTAGTGCTAGGCTTATATCTGCTTGTAGCTATGTAGAAGAAGTCTGTACTGTTATTTGTGACATCTTATATTAAATATACAAGTTTCATGGATGCCATGCTTATTCAAAGGCTTCAGTACTTTCTGAGCCACTGATTTAGAACAAGTACTGCATGTAAATCAGAAAGTTATGACTTTACTCTGACTTTGTTTGCTTTATGCTTGTTCCAGGTCAGAAAGTCATTGATGTTGCAGAAAGCCAGTCAATTAGCATTTTAAGAGGAAGGGCAGACATTTCAGCCCCTGTATTTTTCTTAGCACAGGTTTCTGTAAATAAAACAATAAATAAAAAAAGGTTTCTGTAAAAAAGAATGAAAAAGAATGGTTAAAGGAGAACTATGAGGTGAGTGCTTCTCACTCACCTCATAGTTCTAGCCAACCTGTGACAATGAGACTGTCACAGGTCGGCTCAGTAGATCGGGAGGTGAGCGAACATATACCGGCGTTCGCTCACCTCTCGATCCTGTCACGGCTCTCCCCCGTGACAGGGGAGGGGCTGGATTCCCCTCCCCTGTCACTCATGCAGCTGGGCGGATCTCAGCATCGATGTCGGGATCCGCTCCGGCTGCGGCGTCTCAGTATACCGTGAGCCGGTATACCACCAGCCGTAGCTGGTGGTATACTGAGCTTAGGGTAACGGGAGGACGTTAGTTTGTGTCCCCCCATTACCCTAAGGAGGACTATGGGGAAAAGCCCTGACCCCATAGTTCTCCTTTAACAAAATAAACTATAGTTCATCTTTAAAATGTATCATTTAATTCATCATCTCTAATTTTCATGGGTTACTTTATCATTTTACTACATTTTTATATAAAACTAAATGTATCACTTTTGGGTATAAAAGTGAAGTTAGCTATCACTCTCTGTAAAGACAGTAAAAGCTTTGCCCACGCTGCTGTATGTTAAAACAATCAACAATGTCATATGTTTCATGCTAAATTAAGGTACTGTACATCTGGCCAGCCTTATGTGCCAGGAAGAAGAAGGTTGAGCACAGTCATTTATAGTCATTTGTACAGAGCAGCAGCTCTCAGTACAGGCACATTTAACATTTTCCTATATTTGCATGAACTTGATTAAGATTAGATTAGCAGTATGCATGCAGTGACTTTCCAGCTGGCTGGTGAAGCAGCCTGGCTTGTTCATTTCAATGAGAGCCACCTTGAAGAAATAGTACATATAAAAAAATAAAATGCTGCAAAAATAAACAACAAAAGTTATGTCTATAAAGGTGTCAGAATATTTTTAAGTTGTAAACTAAATACTGTCATATTAAACTATTGCTCACGCTGTGACCTTTTCATAAGAGTTGTTAGATTTGTTCCAAGAAAAAACAAACAGGGAGGGTTGATGTGGCATGTTTATTAAAAGTAGGTCTTGCTCAATAGACACGGTAAAACAGGTGTGATTTATTCATAATGAGCATAAATACCAATGTCTAAGGAATTTTACCCTCTATATACCATGCTTTATGTTACAAACTGTAAACCATTGTACTATGTATATTGTGCTGCATGTTCCATACTCTGGACCGTTGCACTGTAGAAACTATGCTGTATGCTGCATACTTCATATGGCTTGTATTATGTAAACTGGACTGCTGCACTCTGCTAAGTTACATAGTGCAAACCTCTGTACAATGTCCACTGTTTTGTGTTTGACATACAGTGGATCATTGTGCTCTGTATGTTTTACCTTTCATTACACAGCCTAGACTGTATGCTATGCTGTATATAAGGGTGAGGTTCAAGCTCTGGTCAATTGTGGGTTCAAGGTGGCCCCTTGACTGTTCAATGACCCGCCAAACTGCAGGAATTTGCATGCACAAATTCATTGTAATACACTGCAAGGGCCTTTCAGCTTAGGTCAGTTGGCTTAAGGGGCCAATAATGAGGTCTTTGTTATGTGCCAGTCCACTCACTGTTAAAGGGTGGGCACAGAGCAGCCATAGTGTCAGTGTATTGGAAGCTGTTGCAGGAAAAAGAAAGGCAGCACTAACAAACTGCAAAGAAAATATTTGGGTCAGTTGGGAAACTGTACTTTAATTCTGATTGCTAGCTCTTTGGGCGATCAACGCCTTTTTGATGATGCCTTTTTTTTAAATATTATTTGTATTTAATTTAATTTTGTGGTGTATTTTTGGTATTAAAAGGGGCTTTTGTTGTGGGGGGCAGTATTTGAGTTTTCATTATTACTTCATTATTTTGGATATATTGTTTTGTTTATTTTTTTATCATATAGCTGAGGATAAATATTTTGTTTCAGTAATATTATTTTGGGGGCTGTCATTATTTTGCGGATGAAATGGTTTTTATTGTAAATTAATAGGGCCTAAACAATTTTTTGTTGCTACAAAAAATGGGCTTTTGTTTAAGGGATGGTATTTTGAGGTTTTTTTTTATCTTTTATGGTTATTTGGATTTCATTTTATGTTGATAGGGTCTTTTTTAAGTTTGTGGTGCTCAAAGCACAGCATTATTTTTGCTGCCAATCTGTTCTGGTAGCTGCCTTTTGTTTTCAGCATGCTGCTGCATCCTTTGAACGAGGACAAGGAAAAAAACTAAACTAAGACCACCCATATTTACTACATCCCCTATCCCCATAGTAAAAAAAGTTACTATCAAGGCCCATTCTCCTTGATTACATCTGCCCTGCCACTGGCCAATTTTACATTACATTACATTACATTACATTGTATCCTCTGCAGTATCTTAGTTCTTAAAGGGAAGTCCTAGACTGTGCTCTTTGTAATAAACTGGGCATTGCCTTGCTATTTAAATAGTACTGCTGCTGGCCAATTTTACACTGCTGCAGCCTCTGTTGTATCTTTATTCTTTTATTAAAGCCCCAGACTGAGCTCTTCTTTGTTGCTAGTACATTTGGCCTAGCCTTGCTATTTAGAATTGTCCCGCTGGCCAATATTTTTTACTTCTGTGTATTTGCAGTCTATTAATACTTTTAGTAAAACACCTGGAATTAGAAAATCATACATTCCATGGCCAAATATGTGCTGTTACTGTGTGCTGTCACATGAAAATTGTTCTGTTCCATAGTACCATGTGCAGCTTTAAGGCATCCTCCAAACATGTTATTTAAAGAATTTGTTTATTGTTAATGTTGCCTTCAAAGCCACATGAAAAGACCCTCTACCCACTGTACAGGATTTTTTTTTTTAATTTCTATCAGTGCCCAGCTCCCCATGTCCTTTTTTGACAATAGCATGCCTATTAGCTTTAAAAATAGCCAGAATATATAAATGTAGAAATCTCATGATCATTTTATATCTTGTCCTGGACATCATTGCAGAATGTAGGGCTATGTGATGCATTGGGTGTGTAGACCAGTATGCATTAAGTTCATTTTTTGGGGGTGAGTCCCATATAGAGTGTTAGGCCAAAAAAGATTTTAAATTCAGAAACACTCAGAGGTTTTCACTGAAATGGCCTGGCATAGGAGGAATTGGGATTGCTTAAAATTAACCCTTCATAATAAAGGTTGGTTTGGTCCACAATTAAATTTAAAGAGGTCGTCAGTAAAAAACAAATAAAAAAATTGGATTGCGGTAAAATTCTCCATTTCCACTTGGACTCTTCTAATTCTTCGTGGCTGATGTTGGATCACCCCACTACTGGTGCTTGCCTCTGCTTGGGGATGAGCAGCAGTACTGGTGCTTGCCACTGAATGGGAAAGTGACACTGAATGCTGATGATTTGTGCTGCAAATGTGGCACTGATGACACTGTGAATCACTGATGAGACTGAACAATGCACTGACATTGCAAAATCACACTGATGACACTGCGGATCACTGATGAAACTGTACAATGCACTGACACTGTGAAATCGCACTGATGACACTGCGGATCACTGTTGAGACTGTACAATGCACTGACACTCTAATCGCACTGATGGCACTGTGGATCACTGATGAGACTGTGAAATGACACTGACACTGAAATCGCATTGATGACACTGAATTGCACTGATATGTAGCAGAGTGTACTGTTTAGCAGTGTTTAGCACTTTAATTTCTGAATGTGGACGATCGCTGTGAAGCTCTCCTCTCTCAGTTCTCCTTTAACAGGCAGCGGAGGAAATGTTGAAGTGCACTTATCTGACATTAACCTCATTCTTTCTGTGTTTCATTATGGTCAACTCTCCAAATTTCCATAAGAACACTACCACAGGCAATAATTACTTGCATGGTAGGTACATCATGAGCTGCATTTATCTCATTTATCAAGGTTGACTTGAACTTAGACTTGGCACATTATAGGTTTTGAGAAGTGCATATACTACCTTAGAGGCAAAAGAAACATGTGACTTTTGGTAATGCTAAATGACTCACTTTTCATAAACAGAGCACATTTTTGGTGGAGGAAACTTGGACATCACAAGACCAGTAGATGTTCCAAATGCAAAAAATAGTACCCAATAAATATTAACAGGCTAATCCTGTTCTGTTTTAATTATTAATACTATAGCAGAGTTATTAAAGGACACCATTTAAGAGAGAAGTTCATAAGCTGCCATTGCTGACCTCCTAAAAAACTCTAGCTGCGTGGCTATCAAGTAGACTTGTGCGCCGTCAAAAAATTTGTTCCATTTCGTTTCGGAATATCCGTTATTTCGTATTTCGTAATTCGTGTCCGAAACTCAATTCGGATCGTACGAAATACGAATTTTCGTTAGTTTCAGCACATTTTCGTAACTTTACGAACATTTGTTATGATGAAGTCAAAAAGCAAAATACCTTTGTTAATATTGGAGTTGATGAGTTTGTTTTTTTTATCCGAAATTCGGATCCGAAATCCGTTAACGGAATTCGTATTTCGTTTGGTTGACCAATCAGAGGTTTTCTCTTCTGCTGCTAAGAGTTGCATTACAATACAGGCAGGAAATACGAAATTCCGTTAACGGATTTTCGTTCCGTTACGCACATTCGTTATATTGAAGTTAAAAAGCAAAATACCTTTATTAATATTGGAGTCGATGGTAGTTGTTTTTTTTTTTCCGAAATACGGAATTCCATTAACGGATTTCGGATGACCAAGATGTTATTCAACTCTTTATGTATCGCAGTCACTCTTGCACTGATTTCGTTTTTGATCTGTCAACTACACCATGTACAATGTTGTACTGTGCCACTATTAATTGGTCTTTAATGGTGACATTTGTTAGATAAAAAAAAGATTTATAGAGAGGGTGAACCACCTAAGCAGAGACACAAACAGCAATAAAACTATCATAGATCCTAACCTTTCTCTACTCAAAACTAATTTTAAAAAAAGCACATAAAAAGATTTGGCTTTACGTATACTTACATTCATTCTCCATTTCTATTTAAGACAAGATCCCATAATAGCCTTTAGTGCACCTAGTACATGCGCTGAATTGAAGGGTCTTTTAACTGCTTCTGTTGCTATGGATACCTGATCACCACCTGGGCAGGACAGTGTACAACTTATGCACTTGAGTTCTGGGTATTTTCTTTTTTTTTTCATTGCTAAGGAGGGCTTTGGAGCATGGTTTATTTCTCTTCCATAGATAAAACAGTACAAATTGTCAAATGTGGTTCTCTGTGCTGCCTATTAATATACTAAATAAAAAAAACACAGCTCAGGAGGTTTATCTCCATGGACTCCATATTCTTTGAGCTAATGGTTTGGCTACATCTTGTCAATTTCCTGTGTTCACAATCAATATTCTGGCAACGTGTGTCATTTAAATTCTATGAAGCTGACATAACTTCCCAAAAAAATAAGGTGTTATGGGGATAGTTTTTTCATGAGTGCTAAAGAAACAACTGAACACTAAAATATATTTACCAAGGTATCTTAATTCGTACAATTCTGACTTATTGACAATAAAATATACAGGGATTTTTACTCCTTGTATGATGTATGAACACATTATTATCAGTCATTTGTAGCATTGTTATAGATAAGTAATTGAGCTAGGGAGAAGGGATAATCCTTATTTAATTAAATTCATCTATACTCCCAGGTTGGCAGCAACAAGACATATGTGAGACTAATACCCTCAGTCTGCCTGCATGCATGTGCAATTAAAAAAATCACTCTACAGTTGCACTGGCAGTTTAGTGTTGCTTTTGGCATTTACAAATTCTTTTATTTTGTGACTTTTTTTAACCAAACACATATGCTGAAGCAGATGTTGCTTATTTGTTGTGTACTCAGTTCTGTAGGCACTGGCAGCCAATATCATTGTTCTGCAATGAAGCTCAATTCACATACTTACTTTAGGACCCAGCAACTGTGAAGCTGGCTGAGCTGGCAGTGAATATGTTATTGATATAGCATATTGCTGGCTGTTTATGTCACAGAGCTTGCGATCTAAATACAAATACAGGATTTCCTTCTGAGTAGGATAAGATAAGTCAAACAATATGTGATCGTTATTTTTCTGATCAGGGTCAGGTAGCTTCTTGAGATTGCTTTATTATTATTTTTATTATTATTTTATTAGTATAATACAGGATTTATGTAGCGCTAACTGTTTGCCCAATGCTTTACAAAGTAAAGGAAGTCCATTACAATACAGAATGGTTAGGGGGGCCCTGCTCACAAGAGCTTACAATCATTCATCAGATGTTTAAAAATGAAATGTTTGTGGTAGCAATCTTTTATTTGCAATTGATACTTGAATGGAACCACAAGATGGCAGTGCTGGAATTTTTATCATACCACCAGATGCATATTTAATGCTAACAAGGTCCTTTCCATGCTATGGACCAGGCAGCTATTTCTTGCTGTTTCTTAAAGTAAACCTGTGGGTATAAAAAATATGGGAGCTTCTATTATAGGGTATATTTCCCTATGCCAGCCCCCTTGTGAAACTAATAAAATTAAGTTAATTCAAAAATAGGAGTTCAATAAATGTAAATATTTTCAATAGATTTGAATAAAATAAATACATAAGTAAATGTAAAGGACCCCCAGCCCGACGCACTTATGTAAAAATACATGCACCGAGGATGCACGTGCGTATGTAAATAACAAATGCATCACATATATACAGAGGAATAATTCTAGGGCCGTTAAGTTCTCTTTGTAAATATTTTAAAACAAGATTTACTCAATTTCCTACCAGGATTCAAACATTTTTACAAGTGAATCCAATTAGAAAAATGTGTGTACATGGAGCTTTTCCCAGCATAAATGTGAACCAGCCACATAAGAAAGAAAGAGATTTTTTACTTGACATGCATTTTCATTAAACAAAATGCAAGAGTTTTGCAAAAGAAAAGTTTGAATAGGCCCAGAATCTTGGGTAGCTTTGAATATAGTGTAAAACATATTTTTAAAAAGACCCTAAATTAATGAGCTGTAAAAGATTTACAGGTGCTTTCAGAAAATATGTTTAGGGGTTTTAAATTATATTAACATGTTAAAACAAACAGTGTATGAGATTTTAGTGACTGGGATTACATTTACTTTAAATGAGAACTATGGGGTTAAGGCTTTTCCCCATAGCTCTCTTTTAAGGGTAATGGGGGGGGACACAAAATAGCACCCTCCCATAACCCTAAGCTCAGTATACCGCGAGCT
The DNA here is from genome assembly GCF_000935625.1 of Nanorana parkeri. NCBI lineage: Eukaryota > Metazoa > Chordata > Amphibia > Anura > Dicroglossidae > Nanorana > Nanorana parkeri. The sequence continues at coordinate 332,556 of NW_017307094.1, forward strand.
ACAGCTTGCACGGCTACAGCGCGTGACGACAGTCACGGCTCTCTGCAGGCATAGATCGAGAAGTGAACGAGCGCCGGTATGTGTTCTCTCACTTTCAGATCTACTGAGCCGACCTCTGACAGTTTCATTGTGCTATGTGCTTAACTTAAATTGAAAATGGACAAACATCTTTGTTTACTGAAGGTGTTCCGTTTTCACAAACAGACCCAAGGCCTGGAAACCTTATGAATAAATGTAAACAGAGCCAGATACCCTAGAGAAGATGAGCAAATAATAATACCCTTTATCACCTCTACAGTACTTGACACTTGTCATTACTTTATACATTTTAATTCAACTGCACTATTTACTCCAATTCTTTTACATGTACATTTTTTATACTGCTATTTGTACTTTTAGGTGTTTTAGCCCTGTTATGTTTTTTTTTCTAAATTAACACAATAGTTGTTACAACAGTTAATTTCAGTGTATTTTCATATATATTTATATTATCTATCACAAGATCTCCCTGAATCAATGAACAATGAATTACACTTCATAGAAATTGTTGACGTTTTCAACATATTTGAACAGACAAACATTGGATCTTTATCCAAACAGTGGCCACAGATAAAGGTGATATTCTTGAACACTAAATAAAGAAAATAATTTATTCAACCAAAATATCAATTGATGTAATGAAGTACTGTGGACAAATTTAAGTAATTTAAGTAGAGCTTTGGCATCAAATGACTTGCTGTAGGCATTTTGTATAACTTCCCACCAGTCTCTTACATCGACCATTTCTGGATTCTGCAATTTTTAAACACTTCTGCATGCATAATTCCATTAGTTGCAAGATATTTTTTATTTTTCTTACATTAATCGCCCATTTCAAAGTCCCCCTACAAAATTTTAATTGGAATCACATAAGGGATTTGACTAGGACGATACATAACCCTCTTTTCTTCTTTTTGAGTAATTCCTTGGGGGATTTGCTAGCGTGTTTCAGATCTTTATTATGTTGAAATACTTATTTCCAGTACAACTTCAACTTTTGGACAGATGGCTTCACAGTGAAGTTTAATCAAGCAGACTTTGATATGATGCAGAATGAGTAGTTGACTGTATAGATGACTGTGAAATGCCCAGGTTCTAAAGCAGCAAAGCAACCCCAAACCATAACATTATCACCACCATGGATCACAGTTGTTATGATGTTCTTCTCCTGAAATATTGCCTTTGGTTTCAGGCAGACATGCCTACTGTTACTGTGACCAAACAACTCTATCTTGATTGATTAGTCTTCAGTAAATTGTTCCAAAAGGCATTTTCTTTGCCTATATTTTCAATGGCAAACTGCAATATTGCTCTAATGTTCTTTTTGGATAGCAGAGGCTTTTTCTAAACACACTTCTCATGGAGGTTGATTTTGTGTAATCTCTTTCTGATTATAGATACATGCCCTTTGACCCCCAACTGTTGCAAGTGTTCTCTGAGCACATCACAATGAAATTTAGGGGTTCTTGGAGACTTCTTTTAGCACCAGTCAGATCTTGGTTTGAATTTACTGGGTCGACCAGTCCTGGACAAAGTAGTAGTTGTTGAAATCTATGCCACTTTTAGATTATTCTTTTTACAGTGGAAAGATTGGGAAACATTCACCAATATTGTAAAATGTTTTGACAGACTCATAGGCACCCCCAACTCTTTTTCTAAATGCCTTAGAGAGCTCTATTGACATTGCCCTGATGGCACCACACATATCAATAGCAAAGAGAACACCAGACCCTAGATTTCTGAGGCTTAAAGAATACAGAATCTACCTGTATACTAATAATTGGCATCTAATCTGGAACACTGGATTCTAATTCCATGGATTTGAAGTAGTAGTAAATGTAGGAGTGTACTTACTTTCTCCATATGACAAATATGCATATGTGTTCATTTAGATCATGAAAATGAATATACCATGCCAATGTTTTGTGTCATTTTCTTCATGTTTATCACGTTTTTTTTAGGTAATAGTTAAATCAAGATCTACAGGGTTATTCATTTAACGCCTAGTTGTTATTGTTTAATGACAGATCAGCATCCCCAGGTCATTTGGGGACGCTGATCTGTCATTACAACTGGGCGTAGCCAGACGTGAGATCACGGCTGGCTCCGCCCAGCTGTCATTTGCATGGAGATCGGTCACTTCGGCTTAGCCGAGCCGAAACATATGCCTTCGGCTCAGCTTAGCCACTCGGCTGCCTTCCACTGCGTATGGGTTATTGTGAATAGCCCATACAGCAGCCCTTCGGTTCGACTGAACTGAAGGGCAGAGGCGGCCGAAGAGAGCCGAAGGATCAGCCGAAGCTACGGCTGTATCCTTTCGGCTCCATAGTGAATAACCCCCCTAATATTTGCTTGTTCAGATATGTTGAAAAAGTCAATACTTTCCATGGGTATACCTGCTCTTTTACATCACTTATTTTAGACCTCTTTGTCAAAGTTACCACACTAGCAGCGATTCAGTGACATGTCATTCAATATATTAGCTTTTTTTTTTTTTACCAAATAAGCATTCATCCATTGTTTTACTTTAATTCTGGGAATTGCCTTAATTACTTTTCAATGTAAACAAGACTGTATATGTAAATAAAGTGAACCTGTACTTTGCCTATGCTGGTCAAAATAACAGGTACTTTGAATAAAAGGCAGTGTCATCAGCATGTGTTTACCTTCAGTGCACTTCTTTGATCCACTCACAGAGCACTCAGACCAATTTTAACTTTCTATTAAAGTCAAATTATACGTAGGCTTCTCCCTATCCAAAATGTGACATTGCTCAGGCCTGGCGATTGGCTGCTTAAGCACAAAGCTTTGCAATATACAGTAGGTGGATTCCATAAAATGTCACACATTCTCTTGTTCCTGCAAAGACTAGGTATTTCTCTAGGTTGTGGAGGCAAACCTTGGCAGTAAATAGTGCGGGGAAGGTACAATCTTCTGATGCTGCCTCCTGTAAAGTAACCTGTTAGTTTGCTCAATATGTGTACACTACAGTCTCACTTTATTTATGTGTAGGGACCAAATATTGAAACTACAACTACAAACTACAAACATGTGGTGGCTGAATGTTAAAATGCATTTAGTAAAAGAAAATTCTAAAGAATGTGCAGCTGTTTTGTAACAGACACACTAATTGTAAAGGATAATAAGGTAATAATACAAAAATGCAGCCTAAGAAAACCTATGTCAAATACATAATATGCAAAAACCACCATAGATGTTGCATTGTGATGTCCTAATGATGCTTTAGGCTATACATGTCTAATAGCCTAATAAATAGTATTATCCATGTGCACAAATAACAAATATATGTAATTCTGCTGCCATCAAGTGGATTTTTAATATATTACAATGGCAATATTTATACATCACATAGAACTATAGTCCTTCTCGAAAGTTATTTTCATGTTGCTTTCAGCACAACTACAAACAAATAATTTTTTCTATATAACACAATTTCTGCAGCAGTTCGTTCAGGCTTTATAATCAGTACATTGCACATCAAACCCAGAAACAGCAACATGTTTTCCCACTAGCCTTTAAATTAAAACCAACTTTGAAATAATGCAACATGTGTAACTATTAAGGCCAATTAACTGCTTTAGGCTACAGCACTTTTAGTGCATATCTTTTAGCTACCATTTCCCAGCCAGCTGTTTAAAAAACTAAATGCTACTTTGAATTTAAAAAGCTGAAAGTGTTCTCCCCACAACAACTTTCAGCCTCCCATGCTCTGTTTAGGTCCTGCTGCATTGCTGAAAATGATATATTTGCCCACCACTAGATGGAGCTGTTGAGAAATGAGACAGGGGCTTAGCAATAGACTAACATAGCTGCCCATCCCCTGCCTTTCAAGAAACCCCTTTATTGGTGGAAGTGAGAGGCTTTCTTGGCAGCATAGCAGACGAAATAGAAGGAAGGAGCCCATGGACCATGGTAGGGGAACCACTCTGATCACTTCAGGTGAGGTACAGAGCCTCATTTAGCTTATTGCTCAGAATGCATGGACAATGACAGCTAAAAAAAACTATGCTAAATTACAATGACAAAACTGTATATTTTCTTTATTTAAAAGTTAGTATTGTACCCTGTTAGCCATCAAATAGTTCAGAAAGTGTGGAGTTCACTTCCTACCCTTTATCGGTTAACAAATTATTAAAGAGTAATTCCTCTTTCTGTTGAGAAAAAAGTCAATACTCTCTGGGCGAACAATGCACATAGTAATTTAACAAATGTTGTTGCAGATATCTACCCATTTCTGTTCTGAAGAAAAAACTGTTTGTTGCAGCATGTCCTTTCCAAACTGATCCCGGAATGGGAGGGTCTGGGTTCAATATAATCAGCTGGTGGGCTTCCTGTGTTGTAATCAGGAAATGTGCAGTGTCGGCATCTCTTTACTAGTAATTAACCCTTAGGGAGTATCTCACCAAAAATGAAATTCCATTTGCAAGGGATGCCAAAAATTTTACTTGTATGTTATTGCAGATTTTTGGGTAAATCAGTCAGCCAATCACAGACGCTAGAACCAACTGTGTTTGGAAAGCCTCCAGGTCGCCATATTGCACTGAATTTTTTTTGACAGATTTAGAACATTACAGCGGCTGCAGTTTTTTATGGAAAGTCATATTTAATAACATTACAAAACACTGTAGCTTGTGCAACAATTACATATGCTATATTAATTTTTTTAATATGTTTTTAATTTCTATTTTTTAAGTGGAGTTACCCTTTAAAGATGCAAGCTTTGGAGATTTCTTAGATCCCTTCAACAGGCTTTATATATTTCTAGATGTAAAAAGCATAACTTTTTTATTTAAAAGGGTTATGCTTTCTCTAGCATGCAATGACCAGGGTGTCGTGTGCAGGTAAGCACTGGTGCGTTACGATTCTGGGAATTACCTGTTTCTGACCAGGACCACATTCCACTTAAATTTGGATGTTCTTCCATTGTTAGCATATTGGTAGCTTAATCAATTTGCACCTAAAACTGGGCCTAGGAAGTGTACTTATATGGTTTTGCAAGAGACATTAGACTGAAAGCACCAACTTTGTAAGGCAGTGTGGAGTCTTTCAATGCTAAATAAAGAAAATGTTTGTCATGTTTTTTAGATCTGACAAGAACAAGCAGTTGTCAGTCTGACAGCAGTGGTTTTCAAGATGATCCACTAGAACCTTTACCTTTAAAGGTAAGATAAAGTATTGTACTGTTTTTCACTGTTACATCGGGAAGCAAAATACATTTTGATTTGAAGCTCTTGTGGCACTGACTGGAAGGATATCTAAAGGAGAAAGATGAAAAATATTTCTCAAACAAACTAAATTCTCTTAGTGAATGTGGTTTTCATTGTAGAAAGTCTAAAATCGAATGTTAAAATCAAACAACACTTCAAACAACATTCGTTTGAATGTTGCCTCAAAGAACAGCATCCATTGAAAGTGATTTCATCACCATTTAAAGTAGCTTATAAGCTTTTTGATTTTAAAGTGACACTGAACTCAGGAGTTAAATCTTAATTCAATAGATTTTTATTGAAGTTTTTGTTCACAGTTTTATAACAAAACAAGCCTTGGTACAGGCAAACGAATAACCAGAATAACAGACAATAACAGAGACATAAAGGAAAATAGACATGAGAAATAAATCAAACTTACAAAATAGCTTATTTGCGTATCACTCCGCTGTAGATCCTCAAATCATCTCTGAATTACTGCTGACACTGTCCTTCCTTCTGGAGGGTGTCTAATTTAGGCTACAATTTCAATACAAATTGGTAAACTAAGGGGGTTATTCACTTAGCTGCCGAAGGCAGCCAAGTAAATAACCCAACCGAAGTGAGCCGAATGGTGTTTGGCTATTCACTGCTGCCTTGTACAGCTGATTTCAGCCATACATCGGCTAAAATCAGCCATACATTGGCTGCCTTTGGTCAGCCGAACATGCTCTCGCTGGATCCTTCGGCGAGCCGAAGCTTCGGCTGGATCCTAAATGTGAGATTGTAGTCCAACACGGGAGTGAATTTGGAGTGGTGGCTACTTTACAACACACACTGATACCATAGGAAACAAAAGTAGCCACCCTTTTTTCTATACTTGCTGAAAATTAAAACATTAAAAATAACAACTAATGCAACCACCCAGGATCATCCCTATAATGAGGTAGTCTGAGGCTGTTGCCTCAGGCAGCATTTCATTGGGGGGGGGGCGGCAGGCAGAGTCTCAAGGCCACTTTGTTGTACAATGTTTGCAGTGTGCCTGCCACCCCCTTATTGGCCAGAACATCCCAGGTTGCTAAGAGCCAGGCAGAGAAATGTGTAGGGGGGCATACACATCTCCCCACCCAGCTCTTAGCAACCTGGGATGCTCACTGGGGGCAAAAAAGCTGGGGACACGCCTGCAGCCTCCACATCTGTGTACTGGTTAGCTGCAATATATTACATAGGCATTCTGCAGCATTAAACAGGTGATACAGTTTTGCTGGAGATCAGCTCACAAACTATATGTGGGGTGTAGCCCCAAGGTGTTTGGGGAGTTTTGTACCATATACAAACTCTAGTCATATATTGGTAATTTGAAGTGAAACTCTAGTCAAAACTGTTTTTTATAGATAGGGTAAAGAATTGTTAGAACCCCAGTTAGTTAGTAACCCAGTCTTCACTCCTGTCCAGGACGCATAACAGGAAATTAGTGAAAATGTAATCACCCGAAACATATGATCACCAGGACAAGTGGTGAGGATAAATCCCCCCAGTGGAGGAATACATACCGTAGCAATAAAAAGCTGACATCAGTTCTAACCTTACCTGCTCTATCTAAAGCAATAAAAGGCATTTTGGGTTTATACACTCTTTGATTATATGTAGTCAATTCTGGTTACATGTACAGATGTTTGTGCTAGTCACACATGACAAAAGTTGCTGCTCCATTTGTCAATATAAATAAGATTTATTTATCTGTAATACCTATATGAAATTACTGGCAACTAAACATGCAGAGTTTGTCATTACTGACACATGCTTAGGATTGTGTCGACTCTATTTACAGAAAAATCTAAATCCTGAAAAGACAATCCTGTTATATCTTCAACAATAATGTATGACTTTAGCATGTTATGTTTGTCTTTGCTTTACAGAATCTGCATGGAAGTTCAGACAGCATAGATAGCCAGGTGACTCTACGCGAGAAAAGTAATTCTTCTGACTTTCCAGATATCAGTGAAGAACATGATGTTCATGACTTTACTGAGGATGCTACAATAACTTCTACAAGCTGCAGCATTCAGACAGGCAAAGATGCATACAAATCATTATCAATGCACACTGAAAATAGTGATGACATATTTCAGAGTTTTGAAAGCCACAATGACCATGCTGACAATATGAAGGAAATGGACAAGCAGAGATCAATAGCAGAAGATAGCGAGAATGAAATAGAGGAAATTACTAATGGTGTAAATTATATGGATGGTGAACCAGAGGACCACATGGATCAAAGACAAACACTAACCCCGGTGTCCTCTGAAGTGGAATACCCAGTTTATGTCACACATTACTTAAGTGACATCAGGAAAATTCATACTGAATTCTACAGTGAGACAAATGATGACCAAGACTATTTTGGGGGACATGTAAGTCATCTTCAAGTTAAAAGTGATAGTGAGAGTAATTCATTTGCAGATGATGAGTGTTCAGTGGTATCATCAAGTGCAAAATGGACATCCTCTCTAATGAACGGTTCGCAAAGCTTCAGTTTTAATGTACAGACTCCTCCTGGGTCTGTAGATTACTCAGATCATGAGCTCCACCACTGCTACCAAGACAAAAAGAGTACATTCCAAACAGAAATAAACACAAATATTTATAAGTCTGTAACCATACAGATGTCTTCAAACTTGCTGCAAGATCCAGGCGAATGCACCAGTAGGCAACACTCAGTGTACAACACAAACAATAATAAAAGTGAAGTGCACGCTTTATTTACATGTGTGGCTGATAAAAAGGATGCATTCACTCAGACTGAAATAGGATGGTTGAATGAATGCTATACTAACAATCACTGTTTTCATCAACAAAGCCGCTTTTCCACAGAGTCACTCTCATTAGATACAGGTCTGTTGGGTCACCATCATTCTTCACATCCTGCATTTAATATTTCCTGCTGTCATTGCTGCCACTGTCATCACTGCTGCGTATCAAGATGTCCATCAATGTGTAGACACAATGTACCCAACAGGCCTAGTTCTTCTTGCATCAATATAGAAAAGGAACTATCAGACACACTGAGCTTATTAAGGGGATCACTAATCAGTATATCTCTGGTATGTATAAGAAATATATTTTGATACATTTCAATCTGACCTACTGTTCAATGTGTTTATTGTGTATGGCCTAACAGAGTCTCATCTAGGTATGATTTGTGAAGTTAAAGCTGGACTCCAGAATATTCCGAACTCCACCTTCAGTAACACCCCCATCCCCAGTGCTGCAGGATTTTAGTCTAGGGGTAGGGGAATAAGCTGTAATTCTTATGTTATTAGTTACCAGCAACCAACCCTCTCCACCCCTCCACAATGTAGGCAGACCCTTGATGTCTTCACATACAATATACAAGATGACATCAGAGAGCCTGTGACCAGGAGATCCGCTAAGGAAAATTACTTTGAGGGACTGGTCTCCCAGCTAGGAGCAAGCTTGTGGGAGAAAAAGGAAAGGATTACTGCTTATTCCTCTACTGCTAGAGTAAATGCAGCATGGGGGCACTGCAAGGGCATATGTTTCATACGCAAACAATTTATAACAATGGCATAGCAATATAATTTTCTTACTTCATACAGTTTACAGAAAAATCAGTTTTATGGTTTAATGTAAAACAAAGCAAAAGAATTTTAAGATAGAGGGTAACTTCAGATTTTATTTCAACTTTATAAATGTAAAAAAAATAATGTAATAGATATGGTATATAGAGATAATTTAGAAATAAGATAGCAGCACTTTTAGCTAAATTCTTCTGATGGTTTTCTGATGTTGCTCTGTAAGTGGGATTCACAAAATTGGTTCTAGCCCAAATTTCAGGTGACTTGTGATTAGACTGTCAAATGCTTGAACAGCATAGTTTAAACATATCATAAAATAGCCATCTTTAACTGTGCTTCTAAGTTACAGATTACAAATCACATTAAGACTCTGTCATTTTCTGCTGAATCATCATAAATTGCACTCTATTACATGATTACATTATGTAATACATTGTGAGCAAGTAATTAAATGTCAACTTATGAGGACAGAAATTTTAAATGTGCACTAGAGATGTTATCTGACCTTGGTTTCTAGTGATCACAGAGTTAGAACAAGAAGGTGGCAAGTTACGTTTGAGAAGTGTAAATTCCTGGATAATTTTGATACTAGGAAAAAAAGTCAGGATCAAGATAACAGCCATAGAACTTGCACCTCTAATAACATTAGCAGCGGTAGATCCCAATTCTATCCTCAAAAGGTACCCTTTAAAAAACAGCCAGCGATGGTGATTAGGTGTCTCTAGAGAAGCCTGATCGCTTGTGCTAGCTGCGGGTGTGCGCCCCCCCCCCTATACCTCCGTCGCTGCCACTGCCAGTCCCGAGATCCGCTGTGCCAGGTGCGGCTGGGACCGTCACGGCGACTCTGTTACTGGAGATCAAAGGGAATTCAGTACACGATCTGCCTTTGATCTCCTCTCCAGTCCCCGAATGCTGGAGTGATGTATATTACATCAGACCCCTGATGTCTCCATAAAGAGGACCTGTTATTTGAATTGGCTATCACATAGGGGGTTTCTTAGCCCCCTATGTGATAGCAGTAAATTAAGTGTAAAAAAAAAAGTTTTAAAAAACTGAAAGCATAAAAAATAAAGAAGCTTAAAATAAAATAGTGACAAATAAAAAAATGTAAAATAACACAAAAAAGTAAAAGCGGTAAAAGCGTTTAAAGTGTCGTTCATGGCCAATTTTGGGTGTGGTCATTTTCTGCGATCTCGCGGGTGCACACAATTTTACAGCTTGACATGTTTGGTGTCTATTTACCCGACATGACCTCGTATTTTATATTTTTACCAAAAAAGTGGGGTGATAATAAATGTTTCATAACATTTCATAGGGAAACAGGTTTCATTTTCAAAATTTAGAGTACTTTTTTTGTTATATAGTAAAAAATAAAATCCCCAGTGGTGATTAAATACCACCAAAAGAAAGCTCCATACGTGCCCATAAAATGGTATAAAATTCATTTCAGTACAGCGTTGCATGACTGATTAAACGTCAGTCAAAGTACTGCAGCGCTGAATACTGAAAAATGGCCTGGCCAGGAAGGGGGTTAACACCCTGGTCTTCAAGTGGTTAATGTAAACAATTTTAAGTGGACCCAAACACAAACAGTGAACATTTGCTATGGTTCAGAAATGTTAATTGTACATAAGCAATACCCTGACAAATTCAACTTTTGTATGGAATTCATCCATAAAAATAGCAGTACACTTCCTAGTATGTGAGTGTGTCCAGGCCTCATAGATGTATATCTGCAGTGTGATGTCAAAGGCACTGCCGCTTCTGGTGATGTCACTACTGTGCAGCTCACTGTTCTCCTTTTTGGAAGGTCTGATAGGACGAAGCAAAGCCTTGCCTCTATCAAGATAACCTTTCCCAAAGTGCTGGACAAGGCATGGTAGTTAGGTAATGGGGAAAGATCAGTGGCAGGGAAACCACAGGCAATACTGATTACCAGTCCTTTGCCCTCTGCCCACTTTCTTTCATGACTTTCATGAGTCATGGCTTTCAGAGTTCAGTTACTTTTTTAGGAAATCTACCTTTTTTTCAAATAACCATGTCTAATCAGTCCTCAAAATCTGGATCTTGCCTAATCTTGTACTGCTAAATTTACTATTATGTCACCATCACAACTCACTATGAAAGGAAAGACTGGCTATGTCTTATTTATCTGTTTTTACACTGAACAGAGTAAAAAAGATGATATGGAAAACATGAAAAAAGCATGTCAGACGTATCGAGAGAGGATTTTAGAAATCGAGCAACACTTGCTAGAGCAACAGGCTGGCTGCTTTAATATCCTCACAAGTGAAGAAAGGTAAGTCATTGTCATATTGTCTAGAGATTACAGCATTTTGAAAATCACTTATGGATTACAAAGTACCCTGACCTTACCAATGTACAGACATTTCCCATTATAAATTGTAAGTAAAGATGGGAAAGATTTACAAATGTACCCACATTTGATACACGTATTTGATACCTGAGTTCTGAACTGACTAGATTGACTAGAACTGACTAGATTGCTCCCCAGGCACATTCCTTTGTACGTAGCTTTGCCTGGTTATGCCCTTGCCCTCTAAATGATGTTTAAAAAGTAGAAATCTTTATATCTGCATGCATTATCTTACAAAATAAACTTAATTTTAGCCAAAAATCAGCCATCATTTTGACTTATATATAGGAAAAAATAAATAATTTGTAGAAACTATAAAACTATAGCTAACAATATTGCAGAGATTTGCATTGTAGCTGCTAAATGTAAATTCATACTTGCACAGTAGTTGTGACAGCCTGCCCCAGCAAAGAAAAAATTAGATGGTCTGTGAAAGCTCGGAATTGTAATCTTAGCTAAAAGAACCTCCATAGGTGAAATTCTCTGATATACACACAATGAGGGGAATTTATCAAATTTGGAGTATTCACTCATGGCAATCAATCAGCTTCTGTCTTTCGTTTTCAAATCTTAAAGTGATATTAACCACTTGAAGACCAGGCGCGCGAGTGGTGGGGCCAACTTTAGATGGCCAGTCAGATCCAGAAAGCTCCCAGCTGGCCGTCTACGTACAACAGCCGGCCGGGAGGCGGTTAAAGTCAAAGGGATTTTTAGCCATTTCAAATGCTGATTAAATCAATTACATCGGATTCTGCGCCTTGATATTTAAAAGTTTTAAGTTTCCTGCAGAATCAGCTGGTCCTCTGAGCACTGGTCCTGACTTCCTATTTTAGAGTGACTCCTTTTTCCAACAGAGTGCTATGCTGACACCCTTGTGTGTGCTAGTAAGCTGTTTGTGTCTCCACAAACACACAGACACAGCAAACCAAGCTACTTCCCTCCCCCAGGCCCCTTCCCCTCCCTCCTCCCAAGATAGTAGTTGAACAGTTCTTGGAGTCTGCTCTGTCCCTTGTGATCTTGTACTGGACAGGAAGTTCAGGAAAGCTGAGCTAAGAACCTTGGAAGCAACTGTTCAAAAATTGTTTGGGCAAAAATGTAAAGCAATGCTTTGCTGGGCAATGTATATTTGTTTGATCTTTATTCATTATTGAGAAAAAGTTTGAGAGTTGACTACTACTTTAACTGAACAAACTAAAGGGAGAAGCCGATTGGTTGCAAATGGACAACTGTTCCAGATTCTGTCTGCTCCAGTTTTGATAAATTCCCCCAATGTGTCATAAATCACCAAAAAAAAGATAGATATAAATAATTCTATTATCAGTTTTAAAAACACTATACAGTTTAGAAATTCGCAGTGACTGTCAAAAAAATACCAAAGCTGTTTAAAGAGAATATTATTAGATGAAAAAAAACTCTTTTTGTTAATTGATAGATCCCCAATGCTGCAGTATGTAAACACAGCACTGGGGATATCGAATGTTAGGGGGGTTCGGGTTTGCCTCAAACTAGGATCCAGCGCGAACCTAAATTTCATCCCTAATCTACCCCTTGCGCTCACATAGCCCTATAAAAAGTTCATGCAGATATCAGACTCTGAACATTGCACTGTGGCATGACTTTCCCCCACAATCTAGAAGGGGTGCTAGCTGATTATATTTGTGGCACTGAATTGGTGCGGTAAATGGCTGGAGATTTAAAGCAGCTTTATACTTTGGCACCAATGTTGCTGGCTTTGGTGGGTACATGTGCTTTCCCTTTGTTTGTCTAGACCAGGGGTGGCGAACCTTGGCACTCCAGCTGTTTTGGAACTACAAGTCACATGAGGCATTGCTAGGCTCTGACAGCCACATACATAACTCCCAGAGGCAAATGCATGTTGGGATTTGTAGTTGTGGAACAGCTGGAGTGCCAAGGTTCGCCACCACTGGTCTAGACACAGGTTTGCTTTAAACTGCCATTACTGTTGTCGCCTCTTTTGGTTTCAGGGAAAACATTAGAAGACTGCATTTGATACGTCGAGATGTTCTTAAAGAAGCAACAGAATTGGAATTTAATTTGGATGAAAGAGCGCGCCATGTCAAAGAAGCCATTTCAGTGGTATGTCTGTTTTCATTGTCACGGCCTTGCATATTAAAATGCATTCTGTTTACAAATGTAGCTATTTTCACAAGATTATTTGGGGGTGGCAGTATATATTATATTACATTTGCCAGTATATATCAAGCATTGCCCAGTCATTTTGTCTCCTTGTTAGAATTTGAATGTGATGGGCAGCTTCAATGACCAACAGGGAGCTTTGGAAGGTAAAAGTAAATATAAAGATATGATTTTGCTGTAATGGTAAAGTGGATAACATCTCACTTAATTATATTTGAATCTGCTCAGATTTTTTCTTATTGTTTAATTCTGACTAAATATAACAGAAATATTGATGATTTATGGATGCACAGCAAGCGACAGTTTTTTTCAATTCCATTCTGCCAACAATTTATGATTACATTATATGTTATTGCTACATTTATAATTGTGTAGGAATGGTTTATAGCAGTTATTAGAAAACTTGCAGCTTAAAGTGATATTAAAGCTTCATTTGTTTCTTTTATTTTTTTGTTTTTCAATAAAAATGTTAATTTCGACGTTCTCTAGTGGGTCTCCGCAGCCCTCCCCCTCCCCGTCCCACCCCTGCACGGGTGCCTTCATCAGCTAATCAGCTGCTATGGAGGCACCCATGCATGCTCATTCCCGGCCATGCCTGCACGTGGCTGTGTGCCTCCATAGACACACACAGCCCTGAGGCAGGCCATGCCCCTCATCTCCTCCAAACAGGTTAATTGACAGCAGAAGGAGCCTATGGCTCCTCTGCCCTAAATCTCCTCCCCGCAACCAGGAAGTTCAGGAGGGAGGATCGCTTTGGGGAACTGTGGCAGTGACAGGCGGTGCTGATAGGTAAGTGTGTGTGGGGGGGGG
>NW_017307094.1:346948-347999 GCF_000935625.1 Nanorana parkeri
GGGGGGGGGGAGGGGGGCAGGGGATACAGAAAGGTACTGGGTGTTTTTCACCTTAATGCAGAGAATGAATTAGGGTACAAAACTCCAAGCCTTTAGTAATACTTTAGCAGCTTGTCTTTGGAAGTCAATTTTTGTGCTTTTTACTTACAATGATTATACAGTATAGTTTTGTCATGTTCTGTGCATTTTCCTGCTTACAGCAACTTGAACAGGTTTTGGAAGAACAGTCAAGGCTATATTCTGAACTTGAGTTTTGTGACTTGGACCCAGAAAGCAGTGGTGAAGGACACAGTAGAAATCTCTACAAAAGCCAAAGTGCTCCTTCTACTTCAACATTGAATGTTCCTGAAGAAGATCCCAAAATCAAGGCTAATATAATAGAAGCAGGCTTGCCATCACAGAAAATAGACTTCAGCACTATTCTACAGAATGTAGGTTAATAAGATAACATTACATTAGCAGAAAACACACTAAAGATAATTTATGATAATTTATTTTAGAAGGGCCCTTTTTTTGTGAAAGCTTACAATCTAAAAGGGAAGGGCAAGTGATGCAAAAAAGTAACTGTGTGTGGATGAGTCTTAAAGTGGAGAGCAGGAATTAGCCAGAGAGATTGGGGTATGGACTTTCAGAGGATGTCATAGGCTATGGTGAAGTCCTGGAGGCGAACATGGGAGGAGATTACAAGGCAGCTAAAGAGCAAGTCCTGAGAGGAGTGAAAAAGAGGGGTTAGGCAATATTTTAAGCCAAGGTTGGTGATGAAGCTTGGGTCAGAGTTGTGGAGGACTTTGAATGTTTTTGTTGTTAGTATTTTTAATTTTATTTGTTGGCTGATCAAAAACTAGAGGAAGGATTGGCAGACACTGGTGTTTGGTAAAGGGGATGGGTCTGGCAGCAGCTTTCATGGTAGACTGAAGGGGGTATAGTCTGTGTAGAAGTAGGCCAATGAGGAGAGAGTTAAAAAGTGAGCGAATTAAGCAAGGCGCTTTATTGAGAACAGCATACTGTTCTTTGGACTAAATATATACCATCTTCCCAACTTGCAATACTT
>NW_017307094.1:348078-350746 GCF_000935625.1 Nanorana parkeri
TAAGTGAGGGTGCTATGTTTCAACTCTACTACTCTACACTAATTTTTCCCTCCAATCTGAAAATGATTGCATGGATTAACTTGAAATGCTCCTGTAAAGAAATGATGGTGATTAAAAATGCATACGTGGCTTTAGCGGACTACCTTATTATTCTTCATGATACACTTTGTCAGGGTTGTTGTGAGTGTGTCAGTTGCATTCCTCTTTCTCATCTCAGAAAGTTGGAAAGTATAGGAGTGGGGTGGGTGGGGTCGAGAAAGATCAATATCCTTAAGGGGTAAAAATTTAGGTAAGAAAATGGCCACGTTATTTCATTATGCATAAAACTACTGACTTCACTTAAACAATGTCACACTGATTATGCTTTAGGTGGATTAAAGTACAATAGCATATGTCACCATTATGTTCCTTGTGCAAACACACATAAATTTTAAATAAACATTTATTATTTTGCAGATCAAGAAAACCTTCAGAAGCTTCAACAACTGAATATGAAAAAGAAAATCACATATTAAATAGGCTTATTATGAATGTCAGTATATATGTAGGAAGACTGTGTCTGTCCAAAAAGATAACAGACAATGTAGGAACCATCCCTACAGACTAAGAAGCCATTTCCGAGAAGTTGCCATTTTCATTCAGATTGGGCCAACTTCTGTATTTGCACTGAGAGAGAGCAACAGTTATACTCCATCACTCGTGCTTAGTAGGAACCACAATCTTCTATATTACGAGGACAATTTTTTTTAATGTGCTGTTGTGGCTTCCCCATTTAAAACTATACATAGTGAACAAAGGTTTTTAAAGATTAGCACACCTTACTATGATTAATTACATTAAGCTAATCATATTAACACATATCTATTTAAAAAGACTGTATATTGTTAAAATGAGCTATCCCCATATATATCATGTTGCATTTTATCATGGTTCTTTGTTCAGCCTAAACTCATAAGCTAGTAGTAGAATTCTGTTCAGAAATGTTTCTTTTTGGAACTTTTGTTCAATTTTCTAATGGAGAATGAGGTCTAATCAACATTCATAGTGATAAGGAAAATTGAAGATGCAGGATGGAAATCTTTTTCTTGTTACTTATCTGAACAAAGAAATTGTAACTTTGAATGTGATCTTCGTCCAGAAAAATTGTACATATCATAATGCACATGTGCTAGCTACAAAAGAAAGATGTTTAATACATCTGGGATTCCATTCAAGTGGTAGGTTCGGACACCATTTCTAAGGGCTTTTAAACTAAATTAGTTCAATGAAATCCAAATTACACTGTGCTCAAGTGAATGATCTGTATAAAATGTGATACAAATCTAACAAGTTTTGTCTTTGATGCAGTTTTCTCAGAAACCACTACATTCAAATGTGGGGTATAATAAACTGATAAATATCTGCTAGAAAATAAAATCTCTGTAATTTGGATTTCATTGAGCTAATTTGTGTGTATTTCATACAAATTGAAAACAGCAGCTGGGTGTACCACTATCACCATAGCGCAGGTCCATTTGTACACATAAACTAAATTAATAAACTAAACTACACATAAACTAAACTAAATTACTAAACAAATGATTTAGAGCGAACAAAATTTTAACAGTGTATGGCCATAACTAAAGGTAATTGTTTATTGGAAGTGCACAGCATTCAAATAAATTAGTGTAACCAATGTACAAGACAATAGAGAAAATTAAATAAAATGTCCAGGGAAAAAATAACACCTACTCTTTAATGTAAATAACCAGCTCTGCTCTCAATTATTTAATGTCTATAGGACAGTGCTTGACACTGTCAGGCAGGCCCCTCGCCCACAGTGGGATTGACTGCACCCGGAACCCAGGCACATTAGTGCCTGCTCTCCAGTCCAGTGCGATCCGCAGAAATGCTGCGAGCACTATTTTTGCAGATCGCACTGGACCGGAATGCAGGCTAATGTGCCTGCGATCCGGGTGCGGGCGATCGCACTGTGGGCGGGGTGCATGGCTGCGGTTCCATTGACTTCAATACAATACCCCCACCCCTGGGAATCTGCCTAGAGGCCCCGGCGTCCTGTCCTCCTGTGGTGCTCGTGTGGCCGACGTTGCACATGGGGAGAGGTGTCATGCCCGTTTCCATCTGCAGCGTCTGACACATTCAGCCGACAGCTGCACGAGCACCCACAATTTTCCCCATAGCCGTAGCCAGCTCCTTTTGCGCCCGAGGCAAGAAAAAAAAACGTTTTTTTTTACAATTTTTTTTAATTTATTTTTTTATTTTAATTTAATTTTTTACTCACTTGGGGGCTTCGGGGAAATATTAGGGGTCTAAACAGCCCCCTGATATTTCCCTTTTAAAATAGAAAAAGAAATTGAGGACACAAAGTACTATGTGTCCCCAGTTATTTACATACACTGGAGTGATCAGCTGATCGTTCCAGTGTTTGTCCTGCACTTAGGATTGGTACATATCACTGATATGTACCAATCCTCTGCCCACTCGGCCACACACACGGGGGCTCAGCTTCTCCTCTGGGTCCCCCCATGCTCTCCCGGGCAGAGGCAGCGGGGAAACCGGGGAGAAGTGAAAGAAGCACTTCAGGCGTGGGGGCGGAGGACGGAGCCGATGTCACAGAACTATGGCCAATCAAACCTGACCGAGCGTCTCTCTCTCCTCACCGCTCAGC
>NW_017307094.1:350756-436375 GCF_000935625.1 Nanorana parkeri
CCGCCAGCTGCAGCGGTTTCTTTACTTCTTGGATCCCGGGTGCATACAGATGACTGGTAGATCGCGATCGACCTTATGGGCACCCTGGTCTATGTGAACACTTCCCATCTTTCATTGCCTTAAATGGAAAGCTCAATTGACTAGAGCAGTCCTGCTTAATAGAAAAACTAGTCCAAAGACAATGTGAGATGGTCAGATTGAGCATACACGTGGAACCGTTCACTACTGTCTATAGCCTGCTTGAAGAACCAAACCAAAACTTACAGTATTCAGATTAGACATTATGTAAAAAGTAGAGGTCTACATCCTGCATGAAACAATGCCATACAAAATAAGGGATGGTTGCTGGAGAATACAATTCAGCATTTTTTTAAAGACCACATTTAATGCCATAGTATATAACCAAGAGGGCCACACTACTGTTGAAAATTGAAAGCTCTGCAGACTGTGTTACCTTTCCATGTCCAGCCTACCCATTGAACCCCAGTTGATTAGTGAGTTTCCCCCACTTCCAGTTCTTAAAACATGTAAGATGACAGCTTTGTGAAATGAAGCAGAGCTTGATTGAGACTCCAACTGATTTATGCCATACAAACGTTTATGGAAAATGAATGCACTAAAAGCATAATACACATTTTATTGAGTTCCCTTCTTTTATGGAGGAAATTGAAAGCAAACAAAAAAGGAAAAATGTATTGTGTTGCCTTTAATTGTTTTGTATTACATAAAAAGTGCTTTGTGTTTTTAACAATACATATATATGATGGTACGAATGGTACAAATGGGCCCTGAACTGGATGAGTAAAACAACATTTTAAATACTTCTGTGAGGTTCTCATATGATAAAGATCAATGTCTGTTAAACTGTCATCTATATTTGAAAATCTTACTGATTTGGATTTGAACCTTATTAATGTAATTACTTTACTGTCACTAGCCACTTTGTATTTTAATTTGTAGCAAGTCTATAACACTGAAAGTGGAATGTGTGTGAAACTCACATACTTGTATGCATATTATTTTGACACTTATCAAACACTGAACACTGTTCAGGATTTTTTTTTACAGGTTTACCCACACAAACATCACAAAAGCTGCTACAGAATTGTGAAACACTTCTGTAAGCAGTTATTTTATCTTTAAAGTGGAAGAGCAGTTACCATGGCTGATGATTCACCATGCTTTTTACACTTCTCTTCTCTAGCAGAAACAGGGCAAAGTTGTCCCTCGCTGTCACTTGCCACTCCATCCACCAGTAGAGCCATCTTCTCCACCATTTCCAGGTTCCCAGTGCTCCTTTTGACAAGCTTGTAAGAGTTACATTGTCCACGGCACCCAGATTCAGTCCCAGGCTCCACATGCTGGGTATGAGCTAGGTATACACTGCCCTGCCCATGTGCAGCACTATCCACTTGTTTCGATAGAATTCATGTTTACTCTATATGTTTAATTCAGGTCCTGTAAGTGCACAGGCACAAGTAAAAAAAAAAAGTCCTTATCTCCGAATCGTGTTACGTGTAGGAAGTCGAATTCAATCACCCTTATATTCCAGATCCTTAGAGCTATATTTACATTGAGTACTTTCAGAACTAATGCCAGTCAATGTTTTCTATTTTCATATTGGCTTGAGTGTCAGAGATAGCAGATTATGCCAGCACATAGTATGGTGAGGTGGTGGAGCATAAAGCAGCATTTAGAAGTACTACTGCACCGACACTTTGATGATGCACATAAAACATAAGGGTCAAAGAGGTAAGTGTAGTTAACAACTTACCCATGCCTTCCTCTGATCCACAGACTTCAAAGCCCAACTGTTAGTTTATATGTTTAGTGTATAATTTAAAGCAGATAATTACATTCTAGGTGCAGCAAAACAAAATGTTTGCAAAGTCTTTAAATTGGTTTTCCTTTAGAAGGTAGCTACAGCCTGAACAGAAAAGCCTTTTCCTTGTTAGCATGCTGTAGAGAAGGACCCTTGTTTTTTCATGTGGAAGTAGTGGTCTCTTCCAATCAGCAGGGAGCATGAGTGTGTTTACCCTCTGCAGAGAGCCCACTGCATCCACACAGAAAGCAAGGGTCCTTTGCTAAAACATGCTGGCAGGTGGTAGGTTTTTTGTGGCTGCTTTCTAAAGAAAATGATGCAGCAGGAATGTATTTTGCTGATTTAAACTGAAAGATCAATTTGGATTTAAAGAATAGTTTTTGTAGCTGATATGCTTTGATTTAGATTACAGTCACAGAGCACACGTCTGCTGTTTACTCCCCTAATTTTACTATGGTGTTAAATAGAGGGGGCATGGCTATAGATGCTATAAAGTACTGCTATACTTTGTTTCTTATAAAAGGATCAACAATGATATACACAGAATTCTTCATGTTTATGCTGGGATTTGTTTTTAGAAATTTATGTATTTCAAATTTCCTGTTTCTGCAGTCAGAATTGTAGATTGCATTCAGGGGCGTAACTAGAAATTACAGGGCCTCATAGCAAAATTTTGTATGGTGCCCCGTGATTTCTAGTTATACCCCCTGCAGAGCCCACTAGAGATCCCACCTGAGGGTGAACTTGCAGAGCCCACCATAGACTCTCTATTGTGGGCTATGCAGGGTCACCCTCAGGTGGGCTGGTCGCACTCTTTACCTGTCCGCCTCCTCTTCCTCCATGGTCGCTGATGGGTCCCACCTCCTCCTCCGTTGCCAGGCCCGTCTCCTCCTTCGTCACCGGGCACCACCTCCTCCCCTGCTGCCGACCACGGGCTCCGCCTCCTCCCCTGCTGGCTCTCACTGACTCTGTGCAGAGGAACGCACTGCCGCACAGATTACTGTCAGTGATCTGAACAGCGGCGTGTTTGTCTTCAGCCGCCAGTGAAAGCCACCAGCAGAGGATCCCATAGTGATCCAGGCGGCCCGCACGGCATCTGGCCGGGCCCCACTGTGCCCCGGGCCCCATAGCGGCTGCCTGGGTCAAAATGTGTTTGCCAGCCCAAGTAGAAAGCACAGGTAAAAACTATGATATTCTCTATAATGTATCAAATCTCAGTGAATTTCAATAAACAGAGTACAATATGTGCTTGAAGTCATTACCATCCAGGCTTGCATCTCCAGGTTCTGGCACAGTCCAGCATGCCCATTGTATGAATGTTTTTTAATTTATTTCACAGCACAGAAATGAACCTATTCATAAAGGCAGTTATCCAGTAAAACTATAATAGCACCCAAGGCCAGTCCAAATGTATTATACTGCATATATGTCAAAATATGGGTTTATTTGTAGCAAGTTATGTTCTTAGAAATAGGGCTGTAAGGCTACCGACTAATGAAGGCAGATATGTTTATGAAATTCTGCTAGTGTACACTCCCCTATTTAAATAAATCTTTCTGTTTTACTAAGGCTAACTATAAAAAAAACTGCTACAGTAAAAGCACAGTTGTATTGCAAAACATCATTGTGCATGTAGACCCTCAGTAGACTTCAGGACCTACTAATTTAAAGTGGAACTCCAGTCACTTTATTTATCTTTAGTTCCCCCTCCTGTGTTAAAAAAAGGTTCTACTTACCCTCTCCATGTTCCCCAGCTGCTGGCAGTCCTCTTTGAGCAGAAAAACAATTATGTCACTGCCCATTTCCTGTGAGCCCAGCCTCTCATTTACAAGCTCACTAGGAGGTGCATCAACATGCAGACTGAGCCCACCATACTCCAGGACTACTGCCACTGTCACTGCTGGAGTAAGAAGAGGAAGCTGACATTATGTCACTGGACTGGTTAGAAAATTGCAGGAAAAAGTTATGTACTGGAGTTTTTTTAATAAAAAATAACTGGGGGTTGTGAGTGGGGGATTAAATGCCTGGAGTTCCACTGTAATGATTTTATTGTAACACATATGTATAAACATGTATAGTAATGGATGGCTACAATACTGCCCATGAAATAAAAAATATTGGATTGCTATAAAAAGTAGAAATGCAATAAACTAATCTATTACATAAGTATGGAGTAAATGCTCTATTATTTTTTCTTATTTAAAATGTGGAAATGCAATTAAAACATCATTCATACTAATTTAAACATCCACATTGTACCTTCTAATATAATTAACTAAATAAAAATACAATTTGTGACAATATACCAGACACATCTACACAATGTGTTTGCGACTTGGTGACCAAAGGTATTTTATCTCATGGCTTCATAATAGTATTTTAAAATTTGTGGGGTATATACACTAGCAGAAACAAAAAAAATCAACACCTATAAGAATTATCAGGATATTTTTAACCAATTATTCGTGAGGATCAGCAGTAGATTGCTTGTCAGGGTTACGAAATTTGGACATGCCTAGTGCAGGCTCAAGGGAAAGCATAGGTAAAATAAAAATTGAAAGGCAGCAGGTAACCCTAGCAGATGTGAAGAGTCAAACACCAAAGAGGGAAGGCAGCCAAGGGAACAGAGAGCTATAGAATGTTTTACCGCTGGAGCTGTGCAGCTGACACTCCCAAGCTGTGGGCCATCGCTAGTAACACAAATGCGATAGTGATACAGACTGCTAAGGAGCATTGTTTAATAATGTAAGGACAGACACAGGGAGAAAACATATTGGGGGTTGTTAGAGGGAAAAAGACAAAGCAACAACAAAGCAGATGTGCTTCGTACTAGATAAACAAGTAAATAAACTTTCAGTTTAAAATATTTTTTCTCTTTTAGTACAAACATTGGGTGACTATATTCCCTTGTGGGCTAAATTCTCTGAACCGTATGGGAAAAATTAATATCTTTAAAATGTTTCTACCAGGATCTTTATATATCTGAAAAAATTCTTATGGAAATTAATTACCTCACTTCATTTTTCTGGGGTCCAGAATCTGTATTGCAACCCTTTAACTTTCCACATAAAGCAATAGATTGGCTCCTCCAAACTTACAGACATATTATTTTCTTTCCAACTTATTTATGTAAATTGGTGGTTACTCCCCAATCTTATTAATTCAGCTGTGGCTACTGCAGTGGCAGTTATGCTTTCTTATGAGGCTTTGATTAATCTTCCTGATAGAAAGAGGACATAGGGTGCTGAGTGGTTCTCACTATTAAAATTGTTGCCTAAAAGTTTTTGTGTCACAAATAAATTGCAGATTCTCTATTGTAACCCCAACTCCCAACTTTAAAATGAGTTTAATATTTCCAACTCCTTTGTTATTGTTTACTTGCAGCTTAGACGTGCCAAAGCAGACCGTTCTCCCAGCAAATGTAAACAGAACTAAAAAAAACACAGTGTGCGGTCCTCTTCCCGATCCATACCAGACCCTTTAGGTCTGGTGGGAAAGTTAGGCGGGACCCCAAGTTACCCCCCCCCTCTCTGCACCATTGGGAGGGTGCGTTTCCAGGGGTTCCCCCTGGGAAAAGCACCTTGTCCCAATGCTGATGGGGGCAAAGGCCCTTTCCGCCATAATCCTAACCCGGTGGTTTTGGGGGTCTGTGGGCGGTGGGGCTTATTTGCATCAGGGTACCCCCTTTCATAAAGGGGGCACCCAGATGCCACCCTCCTTGTGAATTGATCCACCAATGTAATCCATAGGTCAATCGCGATGTCCATCGTAGTCCACGACGACTCGTCAAAATAAAATAAAAACTGGCCCATCGACCTGCCCGCATGTGAACTCCTGCCCCCACATAAATTGTCAATGGATAGGTGGAACTAGCGGTGACATCTATTGACATTTGGCCGCACCTGTCAAATTGCTATTGCAAGTTCCGGCAAAATGAAAACTTTGGGCTGGCTCCGCCCATTTGTTGTCATACAATGACAGGCTTTTTTTTTTTACGGGTCGGCAGTGGCGTGGACAACGCTGGACATCGTGATTGACCTTTGGATTACGTCGGTAGATACATTTTTGGGATTTATTTTTTGCTTTTTTTTTTTTTTTACATGTAATTGTTTTTTATTCTGCTTCTTTCTTTATTCTATTTTTTTTATACACGCTGAGCATATTCGGCTGAACACTTTGGCTCGGTTAATCACTCGGCAGCCATCCGCAGCTTACTGAATAATCCCCTAAATGTCCTGCATTTGGTACGATTTGCACATTTTTGATTGTATATGTACATGCAACTGTTGCATACCTTTTGCATGAGACAAATGAAAATTAATGAACTGACCCTTTAAAAAAACCAAATAGACTTTTAGGAATAGGCGAAAACAGGCAGATGAAACTAGATTACAAGAGGCAATCACACAGAGGCAGAACTAACTCAAGTTATGCTGCAACAGATAAAGAGCATTGGAGAATTAAACAACTGCGCACAGTTAGAGCCAGTACAAAGAACTCATGTCCAAATCTGGCATGCAGGTAGATCCTACCTGACAAATAATCAGGTACAGAGACACAATAGGTTCCATACTGATGCAAACAGCAACATGTAAGCTGACACAACTAATCTAATCTTGGCCAAAAATATTTTTTTAATACCTTAAGGATATGGCCATGATGTACATTTGTCAATCAATCAGTGATATTTAGAACATCACTAATAGCCTAATTGCATGAATAATACAGCTCTGTTGATAATATAACATTTCCATGGAAAATTTTTTTTCTTTAAAAAGAAAATAGTAAATTCTTACTTTCCTGCTTCAGACTCCAGCTGTATTGAAAAGAAACAGCTGCCTTCAGAAACTGACATTTACAGGGATGTTATTTCCTGCTCTCCCGCTACGCTTAGTGGTTCCTTCTGTGCACCCTTTGTCACCACAGGACACAATGATGATGTTTGGGTCGGTGACATTTGACATTTGGGTTGGTGGATAAAACCTATCCACCAGGAGTGCAACACCACTGGATCATGTGATGTGATATTCATGTGATGGAAAATATTTAGCATTTGTCCATCCTATTTTTTTGCATATATATTTATGAAGAAAGACAATAATATTTTACAGATAAAACACCACTAAACCCATTACAAAATAATCCATGAATATTATGTAAAGATGTAACTTAATAGGAGGTTACTATCTATGATAATTAAACAGGTTTAAACAGTAATAAGTGAACAAAGTAAAATAAATTTGTTAACATTTATGAGAAGGGCAGTGGAAAGATAACGATCAAAAAACACTACATTCCTAAGATACTGTATATCTATATGAATATTGCCTTTTATTCATTAGATATGAGAGTATAATTGTTGTGTCATCTATATTGCTTACTTAAAACCTGGCTTTGCTGTAATAACCAGCTACAATCATTTTTAGCACCTCTAGAGAAAAAGAGAGTGCATGTCAAGACAGAGACTTCCTGTCTTTTTTGAACTGCTCTCAGAGGAGTGGTGGAATTGATCCATGTATTGATTCATTTCTTTTCTCATTAAATCACGTTGATTTTCTGGAATACATATGACTTCACACAGAAGTCACACGTAGTTATTCTACCAGCGCAGCCTTTCCTTTCATTTGTATATTGGTACTTGCAGTCCCTTTTTTGGCATTTGTTTTATGCTTTGATGGTTATTTTCAAATCTGCCAGTAAAAGCATAATGCACTAACTGAAGTAGCATATACACACACATATAAATTTGGTGTAAAACAAACAGGCTGTACGAGGTCCTTGTCTCTGCAATACAGCAAGATTTGAACTTCCACTCTCGGGACACAATGACTCTTAGCCATTCTTGTGCAACTTGCATTGCATTAAAGTAGTATTAAACTCTCAAACTTTTTTTTTAATAATGAATCAACATCAAACAGATATACATTGCCCAGCAAAGTATTTCTTGAGATTTTTACCCAAGCACTTACAGTCATCATGTTTCTGAACAGCTAACTCCAACTCTGCCTAAGTCCAGTACAAGATAACAAAGGATAGAGCAGACTCCAGCAGCTGTCCATCCACTAGCTTGGAGAAAGAAAGATGGATTCGTGGGGAGCAAGGAGAATGATTTGCCTTGCTGTGTCTTTGTCTTACTAGCACACACATGGTTGGCGCCATTGGACCCTGCAAGGTAAAAGAGCCACCCTAACAGAGGATATCAGATCCAGTGCTCAGAGGACCAGTTGATTCTGCAGGAAACTAAAACTTTCAAACATCAATGAGCAGCATCCATTGTAAGTAATTTCATCAACATTTGAAAAAGCTTAAAAACATATTGACTTTAATATAACTTTTAGGCAGCCCATTAATTTATTCACAGAACAGCCAAATAACTGGACATTCATTTGAGCACACTTCACACACTGTAGTGAGTTACTAATCATTGTGGTGCATTGCAATACATGTGCATCAGCGCTGCATTGACTTAGAACATTCGGGTTCCATTCAAAATTATTGTCACAACAATGTGCTAGTACATGTACTATGCGCTTCAGTGGCATGCACAT
Organism: Nanorana parkeri; assembly: GCF_000935625.1. Lineage (NCBI taxonomy): Eukaryota > Metazoa > Chordata > Amphibia > Anura > Dicroglossidae > Nanorana > Nanorana parkeri. The sequence continues at coordinate 359,127 of NW_017307094.1, forward strand.
TACCAAAAAGCACTGCATTAGCCTCTGTTTCTCTGGTTTGTAATTATACTGCAAGAGGCTTGGCAACAGATTGCAAAGTATCAGTCAGCATACTCATTCTGGTGCTGAAACTTCACTACATTCACTGTGCAGCAACTCACTAGCACTTCCTGGATATGTAACCCATACTGTGTCTCTGCTCCACTGACATAGCCCAATAAGACTGTAGGACTAGGCCTTGCAGAGTGTTTCAAGATTTCAGCTTCCTGCTATTTTAGATTTAAAGATCTGTTTCCGCAATTAATCTGAAATCATTCAAGAGGCTTTTGGACGACTTCCTGAGAGACCGAAATGTACAAGTGTACAGGTACTCTTAAGAATGAGAACACTCATGGACCTATATACACACACACACACACACACACACACACACACAACAGGTTGGACTTGATGGACTTATGTCTTTATTCATCTCAAATACTATGTTACTATGTTATGTTACTATGTTTAGCATTTTATTTTACAATTACGGGTCTCACATGGACAAAGTTTATATTATAAAATGTTATGTTGTATAGGTTTTTGTGTATTTAATCTAACCGACTCTTTGATAGGAGAGTAGTATGGGGTCTAACACTAGTGATCAGAGATTATCAAAGTTATTATTCAGTTGACCAAAGCAAGTAAATGCATTACACTTATAAAGTTTGACATCTTTTTGTGGCCACAATATTGCTTCCTGGAACTCCTATAAGTTTTCCAGATGTGGATTGCACAAAAGAGGTGTTGGTTTAAAAAGTCTTAGTCCCCTTTGCCTGCACCTTGTGCTATGGTAGAACCTCAACATTTAGACCAAGTTCACACCAGGGCGGTTCGGCTGTGCAGATCTGCTGACATGAACGATCCCATACGTTGCTATGGGGACCATACATGCGACCACGTGGCTCAGCGTGATCCGAACCTGCCTCTGTCCGAATTGCTCCCTGCGCTATTTTTGCTGGGCTGATCAGTGCGGTTTCCATACAGCTTTTAATGGAACCGCGCTGAATAGCGCGGTTTTGGGCATTTTTAATTGCATTTCAGCGCTGAAACCTCCCTTTTGAAATCAGTGCAGAAACCTTGCTGATCCGCAGCCACCCTGGCTCTTAAGGAGGGTGCGTGTGTGGGGATGCTTACTATATTTATTTAGCCTACATATTAAGTTTGCAAGCCCTTCACAGGACCCTTGTATAATAGCAAGCAGGATGATAGCCCTATTTTCTACAGATTTAAACAATCATTAAACTGTAACTCTAACATAAACTAAGAGTTAGTCATGGTCCGCTTGAATGAACTCTGTTGCTAAAATCAACCAAAATTGTTAATAATTACATAATCACTATCTGACCATCCAGGCTCCAAGTTCCAACATTTCATTAACCTAATACAAAATTACTCTTGGCCTTCCCCCTGTCTGCTTCTCCCACCCACCCGTTATCTGATTGGGGAGATTCTGAGGAGCTTCACAGCATTCACACACTCATCATGCTACCTCATCAGTGCTGAATGCAAGAGTGATAGTATCCTTCAATGAAAGAGGGATTTTTGCAAGGGATAAAAACATATTTTTACCACTTTATAAAATGCTGGTTTGTCCTCATTGGAGTATGCAGTTCTGTTTTGGTAACCTCAGGATGTTTGGTCACCTCAATCCTCAGGATGTTTGCTTGCACTAGACCAATTTCAGAGAAGGGCAATGAAATTAATAAGCGGGATGGAGGGCCTGACTTATGAAGCTCTACTACAAAAATGAAACTTGTTCTCGTTAGCAAAGATACAATAGGTGGAGATATGATTGCAATTTACAAACTCATCAATGGGCACTGCAGTATAGTGAATAAACTGTTCATTTACAGCTGCAACACTAAAAGTGAATACCGTGATATCCTTTCAAATATTAAATAATCAAAATATTATGCGCCGCACTCAAAAACACAAATACAACTAATATAATATATCAACAAATAAACAAAAAATTGTGTTATAAAGTGCCAAAAAAAACTTAAACATCTTTATAAAGTGTGTCACTCAACAATAAGTGTTCATAAACGTGACAAGAAACTAGTGTCTGACAAAGATCAAAAACATATTCTGAATGAGTTCACTCTTCTTATAGAAATAACAATAAACTTGTGTGTGGCAGTCATCCAAAATTGATTCACTCTTCTTATCTTCCACCTCAATTAAACACCCACGGTGCTGACACCCCTCACAGAGCCTCTCACCTTTAAATAATTATTAATAATATTAGGTCTATCAAAGTTGTTTCCTTTTGGTTTCGGGTGGAACTCCCACACTGAGGGCAGCTGATGGTAATCCCCCTTCTTCTTTTTGAGGCTGACGGCTGTTACTGTATTTATTCTTCTAGGGAACCAGTATGACAACCATTCTGTAACATGTCATGCAGGCCTCTTCAGGACTGGGTATACATGCTGAAGCACTGCAGTGTAGCACCTGGCCTCCGAAGGCTTGACCAGTGTTTTCATCCACAAAGACAAAAATCTTTAGACTGAAGCGGGCGTAATGGGTTGGAAACACAACTGTCGGTATCAGCTCAGAGATGTAATTGTCACCAGTGAATGGGCATCTCCCCCATCCAGAGTTCCAAATGAATCCTTTTGTCCGAAGGAGGACACACAAATACTCTCTGTAAATTCTCGGGGTATTGCCTCCTACTAGAATCTGCCCAAGCTCAGACCTGTCACCAACAGCACCTGATGAATATTCCTTTGTCTTTGTCCTCAATGATCATGCTTATTTGCTCTTTGCTCTGGGGATTTTCTGTTATACCAAAAGTGACTCCTACAATCATTCAAGTTATCTGTGCATTCCAAGGAACCATTTCTCCACCTTGTACCTACTGTCAAGCCTGCATCTGCCTCCTGCCAGAATCTGCCTAAAATATATAAAGCCATGGCTCTGAAGAAGGGGGTGTGCCCCAGAAATGCGTCGGCTAATCTACAGCGTCTGGTTTTTACAGAATCTATCCTAACCTGCGGCTATAACAATTAGAAGTCAAGAATGCATTTATTCCTTTGTGAGAAGTCTTTAACTCTAGGATATGAAAGCTGATGATTATTGATCGTTTTGTGAGTATATTCACATTTGTTTTTATATCATGTTCAAAAAATGGTTTTATACTTAGAGTTGGCGTTCTGCTTTGTATATTTTAGTGACATTTGTCATGGGAAGCCCTGATCCCTCTCTATGAGCAGCCTCCAGCATTTGTTGAAACATAATTAACTATTCAAAATCGTTGGGATCCTGAGAGGCGCGGAGACATTAACTTTATTGGACAGAATCTTCCTAAGCTTAGATTTGTCACCAACACCATCTGGTGAGTATTCCTTTGTCCTCATCCACAATGGTAATGCTTATTTTCTCTTTGTGTTGAGATTTTCATGTTTCACCAACAGTGAATTCTACAGTGATCCAAGCACCTACTTGTACCATCTTCTGCAAGCTTACTAGTGTAGTCCAGGGGACCATCACTGCACCCTGTATCTGCAGTCAAACCAGCTGCCTCTTGCCAGAGTTTTTCCAAGCTTAGACCTGTCACCAACACAACCTTGTGATTATTCCTTTGTCCCTGTCTTCAAACCCACAGTCAAACCCACAAATGCATCCTGCAAGAGTCTGTCCAAGGTTAAATCTATCACCAACTTTAATTGGTGAGTTTTAATTTGTTCTTAAAGGTTATGATCATCTGCCCTTTGCTATTCATTTTCCTCTTGTAGTTATTCAGGAAATGTGCCTTTTCCATGAAACCCCACATTGCCATACATGTGTTAAGTATTATACTCTCAGCCTCAGCCGAAGCAAACTTATCTTAACAAAATATTGATTTTTTTTAAGGTTAGTTTTAAACCTAAAAGCACCCAAGCAACACAGTGACATAGTAAACATGGAAATGTTTGCCCTGATCCCTCTAGGTATATTATTGTGACCAAACCTGAGCTTCTTTCTAACAAGGAAGTGCCAAGAGCAATTCCACCCAGTTAGCTGCAGGCCGGGCAATCCCTTCCCAGCAGCTAAATATAAACAAAGGGGTTGACTTAATTTGCATTTTATGACATAGCAAGTAATTTACCAAATATAGGCATGTAGCCACATAAGGTAAATTACGTTACAGCATCCCGCCCCTTTGCTTATGTCAAGCTGCGGGTGGGGAATTCCTCACCCACAACTGATTGGCCACATGGAAGGAGCTTCCTTCTGTGTTCAGAAGGAACTCCTTCCAAGTCCAGAGAAGCTCAGGTTTGGACCACGTTCGGTCTAAACCTGAGCTTACGCTATTATTGTATAATCCAGATAAATGTAGTTTAACTGTACTGATCCATGGGTTGCCCCTTAAATTAGGGTAAACTGCCAAGTATTGTTAGCACACGGTTTTTTAAACAAGCCAAACCAACAAGAAAGGTAGACAAAGTACAACCCTGTCTTAATTCATGTCTTAAATTGATATAGATGATGATGATGATGATTCATCGCACCGTGTTAGCTCTAACTTGATATGTTTTAAAAGCTTTTAAAGTGTCGCCTATTGACAATTTTGGGTACCGTAGTTTTTAAGGCTTGATATGTTTGGTATCTATTTACACCACCATGGGTATGATAATGTGTTTATCTGCACAAAATTTATTTTACAGTCTTTTTCCTAAAAAATGTAATTAATAAACAGCTGCGCAAATATTGTGCAACATAAAACATTGCAACTAATATTTGTTTCATCCTCAGTACCTTTGCGTTTAGAAATTATGGGTTTAACCCTTTCTCTGCCAAGCCCTGCGTAACACTTTGACCTCAGCTAGCCACACCATTTTTCCAATTTTTTCCCTTATTTTTACTTTTCAACTGCTACTTTTAGAGTTTGTAAAATACCACCAAAACCATACATTTCCTGAAAGCACAGGACTATTAGAAAAAAAGAGGGTGGTACTAGTTTTTCAGGTCCTGTGATAATTGCGCAAATGTTCAATCGCAACACAGTGTATCCCAAGGCACAGCAATGCATCACAACACTTCGCCATGCGCTTCCACACAGTCGAATTAAGGTTATTTTATAAAGAAAAAATTAAGCAGTGTGATATGTTCTAACAACGCACAGCACTGCATGGCATACACCGCAATATGGTGCACACTGTTGCACGTGTATCTTATGTGTGTGTGTGTGGGAGGGGGTTTGTGTTTTTTTCTTATTTAATTATTTCTTATTTTATTTTATTTTTTTACTGTCAGGGAAATATCAGGGAAACACATAGTCCTCAATCTCTTTTTCTACAGTCCCAGCACTAAATGAACAGGAAGCACTCAGTACAGAGACGTTCTGTTCATTCAAACTTAGAAAACATAGTACTCTCCCCAGTTATGAACAGACAGGAAGCCTCTGTACTGAGTGCTCATGTCCATTCATAAACTGACCAAGTAAGTGATTACTATGTCCCTGTGGTGTTGTGCGGCAATCCCACGGTAGAACTGGGGGTTGTAGTCACCCAGGACTCTCAGCCAGAGGGGCTGAGCAGTTCCAGGAAACAAATTATTTTGCTGGGAAAGAACTGGCCTTTCAGTTCTCTCCCTAGAAAACCTGGATTTGGCATGGGATGCTGGAACTGGGAGATTTCAAAGAGATTTGGGAGGAATGAAATCTCCATTCCTGGGTCCATTGTTTAATAGTGGCCAGCCCCTAATTGCACACCTGAGCACAGCACTTATGGGAAGGGTGCTGGCTAGTGTTCTGGGCTCCTGCTGGGAAGAGGGACAGGTTGTGTCCAGGAGTCAGGCGGACTCCACCCAGAAGCCAGAGTGAAGCCAGGAGGCTGTGTATGTGTTGGAGGCTGGAAGGCTTGGAGAGCCAGAGAGAGCCAGTCACACAAGGTGTGTGGGTGAATTCAAAAGATGGTCAAAGGCACAGAATATCCAGGAAGAGATTCTGTTGAGGCAAACCGTAAGGTCCTGGGACACTGAACAGGATAACCTGTGAAGGGTGAGCTGATATGTATGCTGATTAAAGCTATTTATGTTGGATTTCCTTTTTCTGCCTTTGGAATTAATAAAAGACTGTCCTTTGTTCTGTGAAAACGGCTTCATGACTGGTCCTTAAGCACTCGCCATTTGTGCTAACCTCCCCAACATCACAGTCCCCAATTATGAATCCACATGAAGTCATGTATAGCACTTCCTGTTCATTCATAACTGGGGGCATAGTAAGCTTACTATGTCCTCAGTTTTTTACAAATACCGAGTGATCAGTACTGATCACTCTATGTTTGTTCTGCACATGGAAAAATCAGCAAATATTGCACATATTTGCTAATCCTCCACTTGGCATCGTGCGCAGCTCCGCTCTCCATCCGGAAAGCTGCTCTCTCCTCCCTGCTTGGCAACCTGACAGTGACAGCTTTCTCCTCTGTTCCCCCTTCCCAACGGCTGCAGCAGTCTGTGTCCCCTCTGATCCCCGCTGCCTCTGCCGATACAGGTAGGGAAGAGTAGCGGGATCGGAGGGGACACAGATTGGAGCATGCAGCTGGCTCCCTGTGGGGAGGAGAGAGCTGCAGAGTCACAGCATTTGTCAACCACTAATGACAGCTATTAATTTACAGGGAACGGTCAGGGGGACCCTTCTGTTATAAGTTCATGGTCGCAGAAGCTACCATGAGCTTTTAGAAGAAGGGTGAAAGCCAGCATCGTAAGGTATATATTGATGTGACCAGCTAGAACTGTTGTGTTCTGCCATATACCTTATGTCATTGGCAGGGAAAAGGTTAAACAGATTTCAGCCAAAAAATCAGATTGTTACATATGTGTGCAAAAAAGAAAACACATCTTCAGTAATGAAGTGGCTAAGAACTTGTTGTGGTGCCATTTCAATATTTAGTTTCTACCATGCTAAGAAAAGCAGGCCAGGGGTTTTATTAGTGGAGAATACATTAATGGTTACTGAATTATCAAAGAATTTGACCATTTCAAAGGGACAGAGTGTTTAAGGCTGCCATATTTAGCTAGTTTATGTCTTTGATTAAGAACAACACCATAATTTCATCTCAATAAGCGTAGCTCTTGATCTCAGCTGAACACTCTGAATAGACAGGAACTAGGGATGCACCGATACTGATACCGAGTATATGGGCGGGTACTGGTACTCACCCAAATGCTCCAATACTTACTTCCAATACTGGAACTTACGGTCAGAGGGAGATCTTCCTCTGACCAGCAGTGCAGAGGGAGCATGGAGCCGGATTCCTTTCCAATCAGGAAGCCGGGCGGTGGGTTATGACAGCTTCACTTGTTGCTAGGCAGCCTGGCTTCCTGACCAATCAAGAAGCCGGACAGCACCTCTTGTTGGGCTACCTGGCTTCCTGATTGGTCAGGAAGCCAGGCAGCCTCAGCAAATGAAGCTGGTTTTCTTTTGACAGACCACCGGCTTCCTGATAATCAGGGCACATGGCACCGGTATTGGTACTCGGTATAGGCGAGTACCGAAAATAAAAAATAACAGGCACTCGTACTTGATACCGAAAAACTGGTGTCCATGCATCTCTAACAAGAACCATGATACCATTTAAAGATAGTGGTACATTTTCACTTGCCTTTCCTAAAAAAACTGTCTCTGTCATTAAGATATTTAATCAACATACTATAGGTATTGGAGAGGCATGAAGTGGAGGATATTGCACAAGAAGACCCCATGAGCCCTTCCCACAACAGAACATAATGAGGATAATGTTTCCAAAAGCAGAGGTTAGCCAGTTTTCTATGTAGGAGACATAGATTGGGCTTTTAGACTTCTCAGGAAGTTTAACTATGGCAATGTTATTTTTATGAAGATAGTTACATAGTTACATAGTATTTGAGGTTGAATAAAGACATAAGTCCATCAAGTCCAACCTATTGCGTGTATGCATTTATGTTTGAGGTGGTGTTTGCGTGTGCGAGTCCATGTGTGATTTTGCTCTTAGGAGTAACATTTTTAAATCGTCAGTCCTCAGATCCACTATAGCCAACCTTTTTTGAATATCCACAAGTCAGTTCAATATATGACCACAGGTGTCTTCCAAGATGCTTAATTGCCTTTACTGTAGCTGTGCACTCTCTTCGATGTTGCTTATATAGCCCCATCACCTTTTGTGAGGTGGCTACTAGACATTTAGTGATTGCCATGGCTGTAGTCAGCCTGGTTGAATTATAGTTGGCATTTATTTTGTTAATTCCAGGTGTCTGGCATTGATTGTACCTACCTGGGTGGAGTGTGATTCTGCTGTATTGTGGGACAGGCCAATGAGGGACACTGTGAGTGCATGTACAGTACAGTAGCCAATCACAGGGTTTCTCTCAATCAGCGGTGCATGCTGGGATAGGGTACATACACTGGAGGGAATTGCTATGTGCTCAGTCTAGTTTGGGACCAGTCATGGATTAGTAGCCTACCCCCCAGTGCAGGAAGAGTTTCACTAGGCCAGGATGGAGGAGGCCTGTGCTGTTGCCATAGGAGGAGAACCAGGGAAGATGATGGCTACTGGAGGTGCCTGAAATATAGAGGACCTCAGGAGCAAGTCTGGTGTCTCTCCTGCTGAGGATCTGAGGATCTGTACTCATTCCCTTCTCATCTGCTACTCAAATTCTTATTCAATTAGCTACAAATGGATCTACACTGAGATGCTAAAGAGGTCTGGTGAGTCTGGAGTCCATGTCTGTTATACCCTGGATATCTAGGATCCCTATACCCTCTCTCCCCAGTATGAAGATGTTAATAAACTTGGGGCAGCTGAAGACCAAATCCCCTAGACAACTAGTGATGACCCAGGTTATTCATGTGGCTCCTTTGGGGGTGAGCACTACACCAACTATATCAATCCACATCAACACCCCCCTAAAAGCAAGACTAGCTAATAATATTCCTGACAAAACGTCTAATACACAACCTACCCAAAGTAACAGCTTATATACAGGTTTTAAATGTTGTGAAGATCATTATACCATAAACTGTCCTTTAGATGTTACAATGCTGAAGATAGAAAATTGAGATGGTATTTGAAGACAGTAAGAATTATCATTCTTACTGTCTTCCTCCCACCATTGTGCCGCCATCAGGAAGATAATCTTTTAGATGTAAGCTTACTGCTCAAGGACCTCACAGTGACTTTTTCTCAGAAGAATCAATGAGTGATGTGTTATTTTTGTTTGCATCTCTCCTGTGAGACACTCACAAATCAGTCCAGTCATCAACTAGCATTATTGAGCAATATTCCTAGATTCATCAGACCTGGCTTCTTCAATGAACAGCTAATTTACACTTCAAGCAATGTCTATTCACATGCTCCTCTTCTGATACTATGCAAAATGGACAAATGACAGAGAAATATTGTTGACCTAGAGCCCAATGTTAAATTATTGCAAAAAGAGTTTATCACATAAAATCCTCCCCCATGGTTTATTACTTTTGACTTCTTCAGAGAAGGAAGAAGGGCATTTTTCATTTTCTTTGTAATACAAATTGATTTTATTCAGTCCACCCCTTGTTCATGATCCTTAATATCATGGTGAAGTCACAGGAAGTGGGCTTGAACATCTGTGCTAGTCTCTGAAGATCTGTAATGTGATTTGGTGATGTCACTACAGTGCTGCACACTGTTCTCCTTGCTGGAGGCTCTGACATGAGGGAGCAAAACCCTGTCTCTTCCAAATCAGCTGCTTCCACAAAGAGACACAGTGCAGAAAAAGCTATGCTATGTAATTAATAAATTAAGTAAGTAATGGGGAAAGAGCAGCTGCAAGGAGACCAAGCGGCAATACTGGTGACTAGTTCTTTGTCCGTTGCATGCCTTTTTTGGGCACAACTTCCAGAGTTCAGTCCCTCAATAAAGGGGACAGTCCACCCTATAGGTACAATTAGTTTTCTGTGGCTAATGCTCAGTAGTAAGTATGCCTTACACATCACCTAAATGTTGTTCTTGAATATAGGATGCTGCCATTGTCCATAACAAGTTGCCCATTAGTCAGGTAAATATTATTTCCTTAAAGGGAACCTGTATTGGTTGTCAAACTGATTCAAGTTCTCTAACAATTAATTGTTGCCATTTGGCTCGTTTTTCGCTGGCTTAACAAGTTGCAGGTCTTTTATTTATTTTTTTGTTTTTATGTAGTTTTCTTTTTTGTATATTGAATGTTTGATTTTTCTTTACCAATATCGTTATTGATTTATTGTATATTAACTAGTCTTCTAGGATTGAAGTCCTTCTGAGGAAGCCATTTTTCGGCGAAACATGTTGAGGCACCTAGAGAACAATATCAATCTCCCTGTGATCAACCAGACCACTCCAACAATTACTGTTTTGTATTTGGACTATGCACAATATCAATGTATTAATTTTGTGTTTACTTTAATACAATCATGGTTTTAATTCATTGCAATAAATATATTTTTAATTTTTATTAAGTTCATTGTGAGAGCAACATTTTTTCTTAAAAGCCCCACTTTTCCGGGCCTTGCATACCTGGTAATGGTTTTAATAATCATATGATCTTGGTTATATATTAAGTTACTGGGGTGTGAAACGTTGCTCTCATTCTATCTAATGTGCTCCAACAATTGTAAACCTCTAACAATTACTTTCTGCAAATAGCTCAGAAAATTGTCCTGCCAAAGGTAATTAGGTATGTAGCATTTTTATAAAGGCATCCACAATGTCATTCTGCACATTTCTCTAAATACAAGATTATTATCCACCTCCCTACCAGCCATTGGACAAAAACACTCGGTAAGGGGAGCTGTTGTTTTCTGAGTGGACATACCTGTATGTCTTTTTTAATTACTTTGGTCATTAGACAGTGGGGAATATAGACAAAATCGGCAAAAGACACAGAGCTGATTGGAGCAGCTCTGTGTCATTGGATCACTGTCATGGCCAACCACAGTGTTCACAAATGTAAACAGTGGCATTGTTCATATTAGAGAGCCCACCCCTTAGTCTTACAATGGAGGAAGGGACCAATGAGGATTCAGTAGAATAATCTATCAATTAAATCATCCAGGCTGCAGCAGAGGAAGGAGTGATGTGGGAATGGGGGTTTAAAAATCCACTGACCACTAATGTTGTGGGATTATTTTGGGGGTAGGGTAATTTAAAGTGTCAGTGACCACTAAAAATGGGGTTTGGGTGGGTTGTTATTTTAATCCCACTAACCAATAATGATTGTGGGACTTTTTTTGGAGGGGGGTGTTAAAATGACATTGACATCCAATGTCATGGGATTGCCTACTGGGGTTGTAAAATGCCTCTGACCACCAATGATTGTGGGATTGTTTTGGGAGGTGGGGGAGTTTATCTATGACATCTAGCTATGGTACGCAATGCAGTTTCATCCTCCAGGAAGCTAAGTGCACATTAATTACCTCAATACTGGAACATTAAAAAAAGTGGGGCAAAAAATAAGATTAGACCTTGGGGTATCCACTTTCCAAAAAGTGTTTTTAAAGTCATGGCATTTTTATTTGATATGCTTACATCAGAAAACAAGGGAAACAAGTTTTTTCATAACCCTTTATATAGTAAAAAAAACCAAAAAAAACCCAGTGGTTATTAAATACTGCCAAAAAAGCTCTATCTAAAATGATATAAAATGATATAATGTGGGTACAGTATTGCATGACCGAGTAATTGTCAATCAAACTATCAGAGACCTGAAAAATGGCCTGGTAATTAGGGGGGGATTGGGTAGCATGCTGGTTTTGAGGTAGTTTAAGCATTAAAGGTATGCAGCAAAGGTATTATTCTCTAGGGATGAGCGAATACGCCAAGGTTCATTTTATGTAAACCTCGGGAAAGTTAAAAAAATGGACCTCCATTTAAAAAAAATATTTTTACTTTTCTTACTTCTGCTACAGTGAAGTCCCTATTTTATGGATGTGTGGCCCCAGCTGCTCACAAACAAGCACTCAGGTACAAGAATTCAGCTTGCCTAACCATGCATGCTCAGTCCACTTTCTCACATGCAGTATGTGGAGCTCAGTTCCTGCTGTGAGAGAAAGTGCACGGTGTGTGTGTGTTTAGGTAAGTCTCTTAGCCAAGTGCTTGTTCATGAAGGGCTTGGGCTACACATCCAATGGTCAGTCCATCATGCTAGGTAGACAGGATGAAAAGGGGGAACCCACAGCAGCAGCAAGAAAAGTAGAATAATTTTAAAAACAGATGCTAATATTTTAACTTACAATGTGAGCTGTAATGTATATGGCATTTTTTAAAAATCATTAGCAGCAAATTAAGCCTTTAATGTTTGTGAGATCTTGTGAACTAAACAAAACCAAAACATTTTAACTTGATGAAGTTTTATAAGCTATTTGTAATAAAGAAATAAAAATTTCTATAAAATGTGATTTGTGGATTTTGCCACTGTAGCACCTGGAAAAATGTTTAATTATAATGTACTTTTCCATTCAAATTCGAAGAAGGATGTGGGGCATTGGTCCAAATAACTAATTAATTGTATAATTAATTGCAACAGTCTGTTATTTTTATGGTTTTGTCTCCTTTTAAATTTAGAGCTAGGATTTGTTCTTAGGGTCGTTAATTGTACATGTTCAGATGTTACAATATATCCAAAAGAAAATTAAAATATTGTCTTAACAAACTGAAATATGTCTTACAAGAAAACAAAAACACTGTTCTAATTCATCCATCAGCAAACTTGCATCATCTTTGTGTGATATCATTGCATATTAATATTACAAGCATAAGTGTGTGTATTTCTTTGAATTGTGTTTTTTTTAAACAAAATTATATATTGTAATTGATTATAAAATTGTAATTTAATTTAACTGTGCTTGGTCATAGACAGAATGTTTCCATGGTAACTCATGTTCCAATCATTTAAAAGGAGAGCAGAACAGAAGGCACGATCAGCTGGGCCAGCAACAATACTCACACGAGGCTCCCACACAGTCCTGCACTATTTGTAAGTACAATGTCTTTGATCAAACTTACATCTTCTTTTTCTTTCTACCTGCAGTTTAAAAAATATTAAGACATTATTTTTTCTAACTGTGTTGGAGAAAAAAATAATTTTTTACATCAGCTAATTATCTGGTTTCATGTGGTATGGTGCTATGAGAACTGTTGTCAATAAATATTTAAAACTCTAAAACTTTTATACTGTGTTTACAACAGCAAGGCAAACATGTAATGAACTGGTAAACATTGTAAGACATTTGATTGCATTTATTACATCTGGGTGAAATGACAATTTACCATTGTGAAACTTATATTGACACAGTTAACCATCTTCTCAGTAGGGATACATATGTCATTATGATATCAGGTTGGGTAGCATTAAATTGCAAATTTTAACGGTGAGCTTATCAAAATGTAAAAGTGACATTTAACCCAAGATTTAAATCTTAAAAATGCATTCAAGTACCTTAACTAATAACAAAATCTAGCTTAATTCGTGTATCACTTATCTGTAGATCCTCAAATCATCTCTCTGCATTTGTGCTGATAATGTATTTCCTTCTGAGGGTGGCTACCTGTGTTTCCTTTGGACACACAGGGACCCTGTGTGTTTTGCAAGCACCGAAAAAGCTCCAAGCACGCGTCCATGACGGACTACAATCTTACGCTTAGTTTACTAATTTGTATTGAAATGATAGTCTACCATTGGAGCGAGCTTGGAGTGGTGGCTACTGTACAACACACACAGGAACCATGGAGAACAAAAGTAGCCACCCTCCAGAAGGAAGGACAGTGTCAGCACCAATTCAGAGATTATTTGAGGATTTACAGCTGAGTGATACACAAATGAGCTACATTATTGTTAATAATTAGGGTACTTAAATTTTTATATTTACCTCCTGAGTTTAGTGTTACTTTAAGCCCCCTAGCAGAAAATTTCCAACATACTGGTAATACAGTGTAATTGATTATGGACTTTTAGTTCTTATTATGGAACAGCCCATCCACTCTGCTCTAGCCAAGGTTAAACACAAAACAAACAATGAAGGGGATTTGAAAGTGTTACAGCTGTGATGATGGGCAGCTCTCTCACTTCCCATTTTGATCAATATCAGGAATTAATCATTTAATTGAGCAGTGTATCACTCAGCTATAGAGGTAGTGTTATCTTGATTATGGTACACAACAGTAATTTAAGCTGGCAGCAGAAGCTATAGTGAGAAAATAATGTATTTTGTTTTTTCCATAATTTATTAGCATAAGTTCCTCTTTTTAAACAACAATATTAGAGCTATGGAACAAATTGGGTTGTAAATGGACATATACAAAAAAATCTTCTGAATAGCCCAGAATAATAAGTGCAAGTTCATTGATCTGTATTGTCCCGGGTACATAGACAAATTATAAATAAAACATTTTATTCTAAATGTAGTGATTTTTTTAAGCATGCAGCCTTCTCAGGATATTATCTGTTCTATAATGTTGACATCCGGCCAACAGATTCAAATAAATTATTCATAGATATTACAAGCCCATATCCACAGTATGATTTGGACATGATGTTGTGAAATATTTTTAAATTTCTGATATAATTATTTTGAAATGACCAAGGGAGATATTTATATATCACTGTACTAAACAATGCACATGTGTACGTTTATGAAACTGTAATAAATGCTTGCTCTTCAAAATACAGTCACTATAGTTTCATAAAGAATAAAGCAACATGCACAAGTTTAGCTTTCTGGTACCCATTGCCCAACTTAAACTGAAGAAATAAAATATGAATCTCTCCAATGAACTCTGCAGGAACTCCACTGTGCTCAGTGTCAGGTGGAGTCATTTTTTTTCAAAAATGGAGTAGCTATGGTACCATAATCAACTTACATTTTCTGAACTGAACATCTTAAACACATAACAGGCTAAATTTATCATTTGTATTGCAAATACATGTTTGTGAATATTTAACTCTTACTGAAGCTTTTCTTTTTACAGTGAAAAAAAAAATCAATTATGTCAACAGAATTTGTGCCGCCAATAGATATCTCAGAAGACATCTTGGATAAACGAGAACAGCATTGTAAGCTTTTAGGTAAATACCATTATTGGAGTTTATGTCTTATAATTCATTAGATATGATGATGAGTCATCCAGAGTCACTCTCAAGCACAATGGATAATGACTGACCCTGCTGAAATGTAGAAAGCTGATATCACAAGCCTTCTGGTAACAGACATCCTGCCAGATGGGAAGGGAAAGTGTATTATTTCTCCTCCTGGGGTCACAAATTGAATGAATGGGATTGTTAACTCTTTGCTGTGGTAATTGATTATTACATGCTACAGGGGGGTTATATACTAAAGTGTGGAGTGAGGTTAAATTGTGTTCTCCTCAATAAAGTATTGCACTACGTTAGCTATTGATAGCAGCAGGAAAGTAAAAATATAGGTTATACTATGCCGTGCAAGCTTTCCAGAATCCATAGATCGAGACATGACACCATGCCCAACAAAGAGCACTATGTTCACTTTAAGGCTGAATCTGTTTCTATTTAGTTTTAGTTTTTTGTAGCCAAATTCTAATAACATTTACTTTATATTTATTCCTATTCACAAACAATAGTTTATTATCACAACAGGTTTTATCAGAAGTTTTGTCATTAAGAACAGTTAAGAGATGTTTTGTCATCAATTATATATATACACATTAGAATAATATATTATAAAATATCACTATAAAATATCAACTAAAAGAACATACTTAAAGTAGTATTAAACTCTCAAACTTTTTTTCAATAATGAATCCAGACCGAACAAACAAATGTACATTGCCCAACAAAATATTTCTTTAGATTTTGCCCAGGCACTTACAGTTATCATGTTTCCAAACAGCTGGCTCCAACTTTCTCAGCTCCACTTTCTGAACCTCCTGCCTAGTACAAGATCACAAGGGACAGCCCAGTCTCCAGCAATTGCCCATCTACTAGCTTGGAGAAAGAGGGAGGAGATAGGTGTGTGGAGCAGAGAGCAGGGGAGCAGTTTGCTTTTCTGTACCTCTATGTTTGTTGAAACCAATGGCAAATGCACTGATCAATTCATAACTAGCTTTTAAAGTAAGGTGCACATGTGCCTCTATCTTGGAGCATATATAGCAACTGATGAATTGGGTGCAGGTTCGCCAGTAGGCAGCCCATTCCTCTTTTAAGGCACTTAAAATGCTCCAAGATGGAGGCTCTCATAGATTAGAGTTAGGACCATAGTACACAGAGGGGCCTTGATGAGGCAGTGTGGCTTCCACATATTTTGCAAAAGTTGTGCAACTAAAACCTCTGTTTCTAGAGACACACACAGTTTACCAGCACACACACGGGTGGCTCCATATGACTCTGCAAGGGAAATGAGTCACCCTAAAACAGGATATCAGGGCCAGTGCTCAGGGGGCAAGCTGATTTTGCAGAAAATTACATTTTAAACATCAAGGAGAAGCATTCATTGTAAGTGATTTATTCAGCATTTGAAATGGCTTAAAAACATTTTAACTTTAATACAACTTTTTTGTGCACGTTTGTGCATTGTATTGTTATTGCTTACAGAAAACCTTTCTGAACAACTGATGAGGAACTGTGATCTCCAAATGAAAGCAAGGAGTGGAAATAACAATCAAGTTTCAACAGTGGAAATGGACCAAAAACAGCCTAGGAGAAAAGATACACCAGCCTTCCACAAGCCCCCATTTGTACCAGGTAAGCTCAACAATTCCAACAGGTCCTATTTATTTACAATGGCAAGGATTCTAGTCACAAACTCAATGACATAAGAATCACAAATCTCAATGATTTAATCCAACCTTATACCAAAACTCAGTGCAAGGTCCTCTGGCACCCATGGGGAAGATGCCAAAGTGCATCCCAACCCGACAAAACGTGCTAGCCATAATGGCCTCTTTATTGTGTGGCATGTCTTTAACAAGGGGAGTGTCTGGTATGCTGCACAGTAACAAAATGCTGGTGGTGACAGAAACAAAATGCTTTTGCAATCTTTTTTTATACATTCCCAGCATATAGTGGCACTGAGGGGTCTTAACACCTGTGCTTTTTACTGGAGCAATAGTTACAGTGTTCTGACAGTTTTTGCAGTATACTTAAATTACCATGAAAAAGTATTTTTTGTCTGAGGGCATTAGTCCATGTTGGACTGCTATGTTTTGATTGGTTTTCTGATTGTTTTCTTATTATTTATGTCTTGTTGTTCCTGGAATTTTTGATGCAGGATCTCCCTTTTTTCCCTTCATTCATTTTCTGTTTCCCTTATTTTCCTCCTTTTTGGGGAATTTTTCCTCTATTTTTTTGCAGAATTTTTAATTTTCTTACGAAGTGGTGGAGAACTCCCTTAACATTGTTATTTTGGCAGAAGATGGTGGCATGCTCTTTAATTGCTTTTTGAGTTGGTTAAAAAGTTGTTGTTTTTTGTTTTGTTTGCCTCTTAATTATTGTATAATTTGGCTTTTCTGTTTCACTGTTTTTTATTTTTTGAGAAGCACCGCTTTAAGATCACTCTGCATAGCATTGATCTTCCTTTGATGATTCATCTTTGCTTTACATCCCTTCCAGTTCCTGTTCTTTCCGCTACATTCTGCCTTTTCCACATCATTTCTGCTTTCACACTGAGATCACTTCCAGTCTCTTAGAAGCATGCTCAGTAATGGCATTTATGGAGTCCAAACCGCTTTCCATCTAAACTGCAGCATGTAGTTTACACAACTTGATGTTTGAGAACTGCTTTTTCTCTCAGATGGCTGGCTAGCTCATTATCTAGGCTTTTTTTGTATAGTGAGTGTGACCTGTATTTTGGAGTACCGTAAACACGCTGAATATACTGTATGTTTGTTAATGCAATGAAGGATGACTGCACAAGGAAATCTCTAGGGTCAAAGGTAGGCTGTAGTTTTGTTTAGGTTGGGTGTATTTATCTGTGCTGAGATTCCATATTGTCTGTCACCTTGAAAATGGAGGTGACAGTGTCTTTGAAAAATTGGTAGTTTTATTTTTGTTTTTTGTTTCTGCACAATGTTGTTATTGCAACTTAGACCTTAGTAAATTACAAGGTCTGTAATTTTAGCTGTGCTACCCAGTTGTTCTTTTGGATTTTCGCAATATCACTGTAAGTCGGGCACCCTCCTATTGTCTTTAAAGGCACAGATGCGATATGGGTTTGTGTCACGTTTCTGTTGATCGAGATGACTTCCCTCACCTTTTCAGCCAAGGCTCTGAAGAGTTTTATACTCTCATAACATAGCTTACAGTAAGACCTGATTCACACATCTTTGTTTTCCCCTGATGCATTTTCTATTGAAATTGATGGAAGTGCATCTAAACACATGCTAATGCATGTTGATGTATGTCAGTGCACACTGTTACATATTCTCAATGCATGTTGCATTGCCCTTTGTATTAAGGACCCATTTACATCATTATGGTAATGGACGTGTTACCACAACTCCCATTTTGATGTAGTGCCAATCATTTTGAATAACCCATAGCCCAACACACCTCAGCAATTGACATGTGTTGCACTGCGGCACAGCATGTGCCACTACACTAACATTATTTGCAGCGCACTGCTAAAAATGCTACATGCCTTTTTAGGTGCATTAATGTTGTGTAAGTTAACATGCAGCAGAACACATGTTAACTCCTGTGAGCTAACACAGTGCAACAGTATGACTGGTGCCTAAAAATCAACATGCATGATCATTCGTGTTGATGTGGGTCATGATACATGTACTGGTGTCATGGCACGTTGGTGAACATCTTAAAACCTGCATTGTAATACATTTTGATGCATTTCCATGAAAATTTTAATGGAAAATGCATTAAGCAAAAACACAAAGGTGTCACTCAAGCATGTAGAAACAACATTGCGAAGAAAAAAATCCAGGGACAATGATTTAGACACAGATATTTTAGATGCCAGTGCCATTTAAGGGTGAAATGCTCACATTATTGTTGTGACAATAGGCAGCCTAACGTTTGTGGAACTACAAGCTCCAGTATGTTGAGGTTTGTAAATCCTCAATAACTGTACAACAGAGGCTGTAAAAACGAATCATATGTGGTTAGCTCCATATCCTTGGCTATGTTTACTGACCTGAACCTTCACACTCTTTCCTCTTCATCTAACATTATTTGTCCTCCCCCACACTATAACTTTTCTCTCAGCTGCATGTGCAGACCTTACACTGAACAAAAGAGATGAGAGAATATTTTGTATCTTCGTTGCTCTCCCATTCATCTTCCATAATGTTCAGTAGACATTGCAGCTAACAGCGAGATCAGTTTGTGGCATCATGGTGGTCTTGTGCTATAGTCTGTCTCTCCCACAGCCAGGCAAAAGAGAGTCAGGGACCATGGATAGAAGAAAGCCCTGATATGTTACAATCAGCAGTCATGTAGTCATCTCACCTGCTTACTATCCTAAGTGCCCATGTGTTTCATCAGCAAATATATTTTTAAATTTCCGTAGCAGGCTGAGGTGTGGTGGAGGCAGTAATCAGCCACAAAACACCTATCATTTAAAAGACAGAGAGTGACCAAGCAAACTGGGACTAAATTTTGAAGCAGGGGGCAGGCAAGCTGCAACTTTGGGTTGCAAAGCTTTAGAGTGATATGTGAGAAATGTAATGAACCTTAATGGACTGGTATTTTTCTTTTACTGGCTTCTCCTGGCTTAGGTTTCTACTGACCCTTTATATGCTAGGTTGTAACTTCATGAGATACAGTGGATGGAGAGCTACGCCTCTACCACACATTGTCCAAGGCACCCTGTGTTGGCCCATCCCTGCCAAAACCTCTCTGATTACTTTGCAACATATCATTATATTTACACATCACCTATAATGCAGTGCTGCACTTTAAATAATGCAACAATATGAGTGGAAAAGTACTTGATTTGTTTGATTATGATGAATTATGTTGTATCTTTAATTTATATTTAAAGACATTCATGTCAGGGATAGGATTCCCCAATTTTCTTTTATCTATGTGTGTGCCTCTATGTAGGGAATGAGTGTGACTATTGTGCCAAGGCTTTGGGGACAGTAAAGCAAGGGCAGTGTAATTTGGCAAGAATATGTCAGAATAAATAAGGTAAGAGAGAATGGAGCTGAAGAAAGCAAAGGAGTCTGAGGAGACTATGGCTTGCTGTGTCGCAATCTCAATGGGTGAGAGGAGGTATGAGGGAAAATGGGATAGAAATGTTAAAGGTTAGAAGGTTGCGGTTGAAGAACAGGAAAATTGAGTTCTTGAGCCCATTAATGTCACATAATTTAGAGCAGATGTGGTCAAGGTGATCTTTATCAAAGTATGTAAAGGTGCCCAGACACCTATCAATTTTCATTCGGAAATCATCCATGGTCTTTTGAACGATAATCGATCAGTTGCTGGGAACCCAACAATTTTTTATTGCTGTACTCCTGGCCGATTTTTTCTCAAAGGGTGAGGCTGGAAAACTTGTTACGAATTGAACGAAAGTCGATGAATTAGTGTTTTTTTCAAAAAATTGCAACAAAAACACTGCACATGCACAAAAGGATATCCGTTCTATCGATCAACGAAATTCGGTGAGTTAGTATTGCTAACGAACGATTATTGGAATTGACATTGGTCTATGCATAATGGGCTATTTGACCTAGAATTGAAAGAGGGTTCTTGGCAGCAACGAAAATGATCGATCGAAAATCTATAGGTGTATGGCCAGCTAGGTTGTGCATGTCTTATGACTAAAGATGAGTTGAGTGATTTTGTTAAAATTAATTTAGCTGTGGAATTACGTCCATCGGTGATTTTTGTTTTGAGGGGGGCTGTATAAAGGGTAATTTAGCTTATCATTAGTGTTGTATGTAATAATTTTTTTCTTTTTTGTGTATGTGATTGTTATTTGTGTACTATTGCTTACATTTTTTATATCTTGTTGTCTGTTTTCTATTTTTGGTGGAAAAAAAACCTTAAAAGGAGGCTCATGAGGGTAATTTTTGAAACAAAAACAGGTCCTGGATAGTTAAAAGAAACTTCTGTAAACTTAAAGAGTGTTTTAAAGCCATTTGCACCCTTACATGCCACCTTAATGTTGTCTTCTCTAATGAATCATACGCATTTTGTAAAACAAGCATTAAACTGTTAAATTTTTACCTAAATTTTAGGGGAAATGAAAACTGGTAATTTTGTTCACTTTGCTGGGTTCATCAGTGATAGGGATGTTCAGGTACCAGTTTAGATACCAGTGCCGATACTTGGCATTTTCAAGAGCACTACCAGGGTTGCAGTGGTTGCAGCTTCGACTGTGCCTGGGCACGCCACCACTGTCCTGAAATCATTAGTCTGTATTGTTTCAGAAAAACATGATACTAAACAAAAGTGTATCAGTAATTGGTATCTGCCGTACTTGGTATCTGAACCTCCCTAGTGATAATGTTAAAGTCATTTTATTAGGCCACAGGAAAGTATCTAGAGGGAAGCCATGAAATGCAGCTGCTAAGGAATTGTTTAAAAAAAAAACAGCAACTATGACAGGAAGGAGGCCCAAAAGGTGAATTGCAGGCACTTCAGAGAAGGGCAAATAGATATGATACAAGTCTAACTAACTCACTGAAAACAATGCACTCCCTATGTGACTGATCTCATCTGAGCAGAGTATTCTGACTCCAACCATTGTGTTAGTGATTTATTCCTTGCTGAGATCTCTATTCCTGACCTGTATAAGCAGATACAATCACCACAGATAGTCTTTATCAGATAGCTGAACTCTCCAAATACCTTTTTTTATCCACGAAGATCTTTATTGTATGCAGGTTACAGCAGACAACTGGATGTAGCAGATGATAGAAATGACGGTATTTGCATATCAAAGATGGTAATATTTTCCTCAATGCAAGCATAAGATGTGACCATGAGACGAGCAGCCATTTTGATGAGAAACTTATAATGATGAAGAAAGGGAAATACATCATAAAATGGGAGGGAACCCCCTCTATTGCTATAACCAAAATGACCATAAGATGACAGTATATTATCAGCTATACTGATAATATGCAAGTAATGCTGGTAATAGCTTAAGGAAATTAACTATATAAATTCTCAATAATATGAGTATTAACCATGACTATGCATTGCATCATATTTTCATACAATTGTTGTAACAGCACACAGAGTTATTGTACTGAGCCACTACGAGCTTCCTGTAGCTGTTAATTAATAAATCACTACTTGTATTGCAATTACAAAAATAGGAGCTTGTAAAATATAGAAGTCAGATAAAAAGATACTTTAAGGTAAAAACTGTAAGAACAACTGGAAATATGTGCTCACTGAAGATATGCTTTTCTTTTCCATTTAAACAGGATAACAGGAGCATAGTAACACAGTAGGTGAGGTTGAATAAAGGCAAAAATCCATCCAGTTCAACCTGTGGTTTTCTGTGTATGTGCCTGTGTGTCTGTATCTGTATGGCTCTACCTTCTCATATCCTTGTATATGTTGCATCCGCACATCTCCAGAATCTGTGGTTCCAATAACATCTGTCATTCAAAACCATTTAAAATCCTTTTATTTAATGGGCTAAAACAACGTCACACACAAAATCATAACATTTCCACTAAAGAACATACAGTATTATTCGTTATGGCATGGTTCTGCTTCCTTGCATCCCCTAGGTCTTTATTTAGACCCTAACCATGAAAGTATGTTTCCTAACCATTTCCTCGATTAATTCAGATCTATGTAACTCCTTTCTGAGACTCACTTTTGGAAGATTAGTGGGTGTTCCTAGTATCCTAAGACTATAAAGTACAGTATATCTAAAGGCTCCATATGGCAGTCTAAACAAGTTCCAAATCCAGTTACTCATGAAGCAAACAAAAATATCCTTTACCTTTCTTGACTGAGCCAAATCATCATTTATTTGTGCCGCAAATGCTTCCCCTTCCAGACACTGCAGCCTAAAATGGTAGGGTTTTTCAGCAACAGTGGCAGTGTTGTTAATTAGTAAAGCAGTGGGCAGGACTAGTTATGACGAGGTGCTGATTAAATACAGGCATTCAATTCAGCAGTGACAATGCTGAATTTACATCTTCTCATCCCACTCCAGTGCAAGCAGGCAAAGCCTACATTAGAGTGGCAACATTGCTTTGAATTCAGGAGCAGTGCAGCTGTGTTGCCACCCCATCACAGGAAACTTCATTAGAGGAACTTAACTGGCAGGTATTTGTGGGACTATATATACTGAATATTTAGATTGATGTTATATATTTTTTTACATGTTTTCTAGATTTTTCTGAAATACTGTTGAAGAAGTTTGATGAAATAGAGAAACAACAAGCAAGCAAAATCTCTGTTCTTACTAAAGAGCCAATCCTGATAAAACCCAGAAGAAAAGACACTCCTGCATTGCACACATCACCACTTCTCTCAGGTACAGTAAGCAGACTAAAACATTTTAGTTTTCAATCAAAGCAAAGCAAAAGCTACTTTTATTTCTATTATTTATTTATGTATCTTAATACAGAGACACTTACTGATACATGCATGCAAGAACAAAATAATGCGAGAGATGGAGTTGGGAAGGGTAAGACCCTCTGCCAGGTTTTTATTGCTGTTTGAGTCACCCCAGTGACCAGGGCCACAGAGACAGAAAGTGTAGGGAAATCCAACAAAATGGGATCAGTCATCAGAGTAAGAGGTGAGGGAAAATACTCTACTGGGGACCCTTGTTCCTTTGACAACTAATATAAGATAGATATTCACTTTGGTGAGATTTCCTCCAATGTCCTGTGCACTAGTGGAACACAGAGAGCAAAAATGTACCTAATAGGGGGTCTAACCCTTCTCTACCCTATCTAAAACTGGAACAATAAAAGTTTTGGCTTTACATACACTTTAATGTTAACTTGAAATCTGATATGGAGGTTAAGTTTATGGATCTCCTTCTAAAATGTATTTTGTTTTTCATACTAACCCTCTTGCCTTACTTTAGGTCACTAGCCTAGAAAAAGTATGCAAATTAGGATTTCTGACTTTTCTTCTACTTTCTGGCTATGTATACATGTTTTGGGTTGGTGACTCTATAATTATAGCCAGTTGGTCAGCATAACATTCAGGTGATGAGCATTTTCAGATGGAGGCCAGATATGGCAACCACTAGATTTCTCTTTCCACAGGTTTACTTTAAGGCTCAAATAATAAGGGTATTTTTCCTTAAAATATGTCTTAAAATATGAGCTTTAGCCACAAGATGGCATCAGACTTCAATAAACAACAGAATTAAATTTTTTCTGTCTGTTTTATCCCATATATAGAACATAAAGCTTTCAGCTTTAATGCTCATGGTCAGAGCATAGTGTGCAGACTAGAAAAACTTAAACTTTTGCAGTAGCTAAGTTTGGGGAATTTTAACCTCCCCTATCCACAATCTATGGAGATCTTCACTGTGCAGCTGCTGGGGGCTGTACTACTTCTCCAAAACAAAGTATCCAAATTGGGGCATGCATGCATCATGAATGCCCTTTTCATGACTATGGGAAGGCCATTGATTATTGGAGGAGGCAGAGGGCATAATGGGCTCAACAAAGTATATTAGTAAATTAGTATATAACCAGCTAGATAGGTTTATGAATCACAATTCCAGATGTGAGTGAATGTTTACACACTTTGACTCATTATTATTATTATTATACAGGATTTATATAGCGCTAACAATTTGCACAGCGCTTTACAATATAAGGAAGGCATTACAATCACAATACAATTCAAGACAAGATGGTAAGGAGGGCCCTGCCCATGAGGGCATACAATCTAACGGGGAGAGGGAAGTGATGAGGAGGTAGCTGTGTGGGGATGAATTGTTTGGGAACGTGATGGTTGAGCGGTTAGGTTGAGGTGGGATAGGGGTCCCTGAAGAGATGAGTCTTTAGGGAATGCCTAAAGGCAGTCAAGGTGGGCCACAGACGGACAGGTTGGTGTAAAGAGTTCCAGAGGATGGGAGAGACTCTAAAGAAGTCCTGGAGGCGAGCATGGGAGGAGTTGACAAGGGAGCTGGAAAGCAGGAGGTCTTGCGATGAGCCGAGCCGATGGTTAGGGTGATACTTTCAGACCAGGTTTGAAATATAGCCAGGGGCAGAGTTGTGGATGGCTTTGTATGCGATTGTTAATATTTTTTATGTTATCCTTTAGGCGAGTGGAAGCCAGTGCAGGGATTGACAGAGGGGGGTTGCAGACACTGAACGGTTGGTTAGGTGAATGAGTCTGGCAACTGCATTCACGATAGACTGAAGGGGGGATAGCCTGTGTAGTGGAAAGCCAATGAGGAGGGAGTTGCAATAGTCAAGACGAGATATAACAAGTGATTGGATGAGACATTTTGCGGTTTCATTGGTGAGGAAGGGGCGTATTTTGGAGATGTTACGAAGGTGAAGGTGGCAGGATTTGGATAGTGATTGGATGTGGGGAAGAAAGGTGAGATTCAAATCAAGGATGACACCTAGGACCTTGGCATGGGAGGAAGGGTGGATAGTTGTGTTAGCAATCTCAAGGGAAAAGTTGGGGAAAGGTGCACGGGCAGGAGGAAATATCAAGAGCTCAGTTGTTGAACCCATATATGCGGACGCACATTACAGTCATACCCTTACAATTCTCAGTACAGACCTTTCCTCCCTCTCTTCCCCAATACAGTTCCTTCCCCAAATCTCCCCCAATATAGATGTTCCCCCTAGCTACCTAAAGTCTATTCACCTGACCTCAGATACAGCAGCACTACACAGTGTGGGGAAAGTCTTCCACTCAGCTGTGTCATGTAACACTGCACATCACAGCTGAGAAGGATCTTAGGGGAACCTCCCTCGACTCTGTGCTGCCATAGTATCTAAAATCTGAGCAAACTGGCAGCAGCAGTGCAGTGACAAAACTTTATAAAAAGGCAGACGTTTAAGGTGTTAGAATCCAGGGCACCCAGCAAGAGATGTGAAGCACTTCCCCCAGGTGCCTGGCACTAGTGACACCCATGCATTTATTCAATATTCCGTAGTAAAAACGTTCAATTTCCATCTTAATTCTGTAAGACAAATTTTTTTTCTTTTTTTAGACACGTTATTAAAAATATAGTACCGGTTGTAGTTACTGCCAAATGTATCCAAAATACTTCACAAATTGAAATGTAATTTTGATGTACTCGTATATAAGTACAGTTTTTCTCAGGTTGCAATGTTCTATCTTTTGTGTACGCTAAAAGACAATGCAAATTAGCCTTTATGTTAAAGCTCTAAAATAATATAAACTAACATTATAAAACATTAATCAATTTATATGGCTAGAAAACAGGAAATGAGTTTAATGAATACTAATGAGGGTATAACACATATTTGATTACTCCTTTGTTACAGGAATAGTTTCTAAAGTATCTCTTGAGACCTGAGCTTCAAAGACTACCATTGAGTGGTTTATTACTGAAGTAGTAAAAAAATAATAACAATAAATGGCAACTTGGTTGGGTAAACAAAGATACTTACCATGAATATTAACATCATGTACTTAATATTATGTTTGTTCATGGATGATCTGTGACCATCTCCTGTAGCATATCTTTAGTCTCGGACCATCTCCTGCTTGCATGTCTGGAGTCTCTGTTCACTTTCTGTAACATTACCTTCACTGTGTGACTATTTTTTGCCCTTTAGCAATGTCAGGGCCACACTTGCATACTCCTATATTGAGAAAGTTGAGCACCACTGACAAGCCTCCCAAATTCTCAAATCAAATCAAATGTCAGGATGTTGTGACATGAAAGCCTCACTGGTCAATAAGAATGTGCAGGAGGCAGGAAATGAGAGGCAAGCATTGGCACTATTAGGAAGTGTGAACAGTTTGCTGATAGGAAGTGTGAAATCTATGTCAGAATGGCCCCTAATTCGACAGTGGAGTTTGTTTGGCTTCTGCTTGTTTAGTGGAGGCCTTTTTGCTTTCTTTT
Organism: Nanorana parkeri; assembly: GCF_000935625.1. Classification (NCBI taxonomy): domain Eukaryota; kingdom Metazoa; phylum Chordata; class Amphibia; order Anura; family Dicroglossidae; genus Nanorana; species Nanorana parkeri. The sequence continues at coordinate 386,098 of NW_017307094.1, forward strand.
AGCTCACCTTACCATAACCTGTCTGGGACACTTTTTAAAGAACCATCAGTCCCCTTCCTCCAACAGAGCTCAACATCTAATGTCCTAAATACTTATATAAATGTCCTAAATGTTATATAAAGGGTAGGATTGGTTTTGGGCAAAAGCAATTGTATCTATCAGTATGTTTTGGACTTTGTGAAGAAACCAGAGTGCTAGGAAGGACATACAGATACCATGCAGATAATTTCCTTTGACAAATCTAGCACACAGAAAATACAAATGAACGGTGCTAACCAAATAGCCACTGTTGATGTGCAGTCTTATAATCATTCCACTAGATGCTGCTAAGTTATCACAATGAACTTTCTGGACTTTATATATCCATCATATTCAGGGGCGTATTTACCGCGAGGCAAACTAGGCGTTTGCCTAGGGCGGCACCCTCCGTCGGGGCGGCTGCTCCGCTGTTGCCGCGGTACGCAAACGCCTAGCGCCGCGGTTCAGAGATAATCAACTGGACACCGCCGCAAGCCGCCCTCCTCGGCAGCTTTGCTTGGCAGAAATGCTTTGTCAAATCAAAATACAATGCCTTTTTAAAACATTTTAAGACACGGTTGTATTTGTAACTGGCAGATATAGATTTTCTTCAAGACTCTTAATCATGTAAGATTAATATTAGCTTCACATTTTTTTTTAACAATTACCTGGGTCTGTATTATCCTGTTTAAGTGCAGTTAGATATAGGCACCCACACATAATTATGTATAATGTGTGATCAGGATTCTGAGGCTTTCAAGATAACCTTTGAGGCATTCTATTTTATTTTATTTTTGAGAACCCCTATTCCAACATAGATGATATACTGTACATAAGGCACCAATGATACTATATTTTTACATCATTGTTTACTGTTTTACAAAAATAAATTTGGGTTTATTTGAACAGCGTATACCAGTGGATCTGCTACAATGTGTCCAGGCTAACTAGGCTTACCTTACATTTTAACTATAAATGTTATCATTATTAAAAATGAATTGGGGTAATTACAAATTTAATTCTACATGTTTTCCCTTTTAACAGGCCACTAGAATTATATTCCCTGAGGGACATTTATAAAAACTCGAGCCAACAAAATCTGGAGCAGTTGCCCAGGGCAACCAATAAGCTTCCCTCCTCAGTTTATTCAGTTAAGATTTGAAAATGAAAGGTGGATGCTGATTGGTTGCCATGTACAGCTGCTCCAGATTTTGTCTGCTCCAGTTTTGATAGATTTCCCTCAATATTTTTTAAATTTGACACTACTAAAATTAATGAATGCAAATGTGAAACGTTTACATATAAATGTTGAAAAAAACATAAAAAACATGCTCAGGGGATTTAACAATTAAAACTACATAGAGCTAACTAAGGTTAAATAAACTGCTAAACGAGTGGTTAAAATTAATTTCTACACATTATAGTAATTTATGAATGCAAGCTACAGCAATATCTTTCATTCATAAATGGATGCTGAACAGGACCAAGCTGTCAAACTGACAGCTCAGTCCTGTTGATTACAAAAGATCTCCCTGCCACAGGCTGTGTGACAGCCTTTCTCTCTGCTCTGTTTATACTGATTACGCTGATTACGCAGGGAGAGCTGCAATCTCTCTGTCTGCCTGGCCCTACATCCAACGCTACAAAAAAAGGTTTCGCCCACATGCCACCAGTTGGGCAGCCCTGATCTATACTTACCAGCCCAAATAAGCCACCTGCAATCTATATCCTTAGTGGTGGAACGCTCTATCTTGAACGCCATTAACATTATACATGTTACATGTTCTATCGAGCCTTTGATCTTATTTTCAAAAATATGATAAAAATATATATTTTTTTCTCATAACAGGTGGAAAACTTCTGAAGGAAGATAGTGGAACCATAATTGTGGAGAGTGAAGAAAATGATGGATAATAAGTCAAAAAATATGTCCCTAATTACTTTACAATCTATACAACCACTATTCTATAACACAGGGTTCATTCATAAGGGTTTTTTAAAATGTAAAACAAACAACTGTATTGGGATGATTTGTACATTTTATATCTTATTTGTACACATTTTGTTGTTATAATATATTCATGTGAAATTAATTTTGCAGTATCATTTTTTCAAACCAAACCTTAAGTCTCAAACACATACCTTTTTTTATTGCACTGCTATACAATATCAAACACTCAATGAAATAGCAGTAAATTAGAGTGGATCTAAAGCCAAGAATAAAATGTTATATATTACAATTTACCAGATGCGGTAGCTGCATTAGTTTTCTTTTTTTCAAGCCTTTTTTTTTCTTTTAACCTATGGTATATTGTGTGTTGCCGTGCAGTGCATGGCCAGAAATGCTGCATGCACTTTTTTTTGGTCTGACACAATACAAAAAATGTGTATTAATGTGCAAGAATTGAGCACTTTGCTGAAGGTGAAGCAAGCAGGATGTTTGAGGCTCACTTCACACCTTAGCGTTCTGATGCATTGCGTTGTGGCACATTGTATTGCGTGGTAATGTGTGTTGCATTAAGGCAGTCCAAGCAATGCAGTAAAGGCTAGGTGTACTGCACATTTTAAACACAACTCACAATATACTTTGTGATGCAATGCATGTCCATCAGCCCCTACTGTACATGTGTGTCAGTGTGGCATGCATTACTGCATGTTAACATAATGCACAGGTGTGAAGCAAGCCTAAATGTAGTGGTAATAAGAATACAAGTCAGAAAATTGTAAACAGGAGATGGGTCAAATACAGGAACCAACAAGGCTAGCTAAATCGGGTAATTTGGGAACATGAACCTACAGTGAATTGGTACCAACTAACACAGACTAGCCAGATAACCCAACAGCATTGCTTATGGGAAGGCCCACAAACAAAGAGGATGTAAGGCACATATATGGAAAGGATTGGGGAAAAAACTGCAGGTAGAAGACAGCACAAAAACGCCACAGGACTGACCACCATACTACCCTCTCTTTAAGGTCTGTTCCAAGTGCCTTTAAATACCTGCCAGGAAATTCTAATATTTACCAATATTTAGCACATTATTTTGGGCACTTTAAATCAAAACTTGACAGAAATTAGCAGGATCAGAAGCAGAATGGGAGGAACACATCTATATCACCCAAGACATCACCAAAAATCACCAAATATATCCACACATGGATGTGTTGGGTTGAATTTTAAAAACTCCCAGGAATATAAACAGATCGTCTCCTTTGCCCTCTCAGACTATTCACAATGCATCACTCTCTGTGGCCAGCCACCCAGTCAGGGTGCTCCAACTCAAAAAAGCTACCTCGCTCCAATCACCCTCCCACAGCATACCCCATTTTATACCAACAAATCACCCTCCTGCCCCCTGACCCCACTTTTTTAATATTTTTCCCTTTTCTCTTCTGCTCTCTCTCTCATTTTGCTTCCTTCCCCTTTTCTCTCTGCCCTGATATTTCCTTCCCTTCTTACATCTGCTCCTTCTAACCTTCACTTTAGTGAGCCTGTGGAGCCAAAGGTCTTAGTGGAATAACGGCTGCACAAAAGGGAGCTCTGACTTTGGAGTTCAGAGATTGTGAGGACTCTGAGCACCGTGGAAATGTGGCAGCTGGCAACATTTGCAGGCAGAAGGAGGGAGCCGCACACTCTGACCAGGTGGGGGCGCTGTTTGTCAGATTCCCACTGGTCCCATGCATGCCTCTTTGACAAGGTCTCAGGGCCCTTCACACCTATGTGTTGGGTTAATTGCACAGCTCCATGCAATTAGCGCACATTATCATGCAACACATGCAAAATCACGCAACAGACCTACCATGTGTTACAGTGCAGTAGGTGTGTTGCCATTCATTTAAAAGGCACCTGAACCCACCTCCCGGCCACAATGCGCAACACACAGCAGCACAATACCATGCATTGCAATGGAAAAAAGTAGCCCATGCACTACTTTTTTCCACCACAATGAACGGTATTATGGTACCGTGGGTTGTGTTGGGGGGACATGATTTAGTTGGGCTGTATGGGGTCCCATAATTTCTAAGGGCGGCCCTGTTCATGAACATTAACTTTACTGTGATCAGCCTCTACTCTTTTAGTAAGTCAACCCTTGTGAATTGAAGCACTCAGGGATGTGAAGTCAGGAAGGTACAAGGAGGATGGGGTTTCCTACTTGCACACTTTATTTCAGATATTACTATGAAGCTAGAAGCAGGATCTGGAGACATGAGCAGGAGGGTGACAGTGGAAAAGCATGGCCAGCGTGGGGTCAGATATACCTTGGGGGGCCATGTAATATCAAAACATTGTTTTAAATGATCAAAATACTGTTCACTTTTGGGTTGAGTGTGTGTGCTATAGGTTATTTGGAGTGCCATAATAAGTTGTGGTTTTTCAGATGTTTCAAGTTTTGATATCACATTTTCATATGTGAATTTTGGGATATTCAGTTTGGGGTGGAGTTTATGCGCTTTTTTGATTGATGGCATTTAATTAGGATTTTGTTTTCACTAGTCATAAAGCGACATTAAAGTGCAAGTGAAGCCAAAACAGTTTTGGATAGAGTGTAGAGAGACTAGAACACCTGTCAAGTTTTTATTGCTGTCTGAGTCCTTATTAGGCTTGGTTCATTCCTGCGCTTTGCGGGAATGCGCATCCAACTTGTGTGCATTTTTGCACATTTGTGTACTGCGTTTGCCACGCATCCACATTGATTTAAATGGGTTCATAAACACGGTTAAACAAATGCGGCAAAAAGCTCATGGATTATTTTTCGTGACAGGTGTTCAGCGGTTTCCATTTTTGTGCACATTATAACACGTGCAAACAAGGAGGAGGAATGTGCGTACTTGCAGCCGCATTTGGAGTGCCATTAACTAGTAATGGCAACACAAATGTGTTTCGCATTTGTGCATGTTTTGCAAACAGGGGACAAAACACATATTTTTTGCGCTTTTGATGCACGTTCCTGCAATGCCTAGATGTGAACCGAGCCTTCTGGAAGACTCTTAGGGAAGACTCACCTCCCCTATTGGTCCTGGTGACCGTTATCACTGAAAGTGAAAGAAAGTCCCTCATTTTGGGTTGTCATCAAAACAGGAATAAACAAATGTAAATCTTCATGAATAGGTCTTTAATGGTGCTAAAAACATTTGATGGCTGTTAAAAATAACAAGTTAGAATTGCTGCCAATAATGCCACAAAGTGCCTTTTTATCTTGACGCTTTTTGACCCAAGGGGCTTCTTCAAGAGAAAGACGTTCAGTTTAAACAAAAGGGAGTACACCAATGCTGGAGGTCATGCATCGGAGAGGTAAAGTATTCCATTGGGGGGTCACAGGAGGAGGCTACCTGTGGGTTAACAAGCCGCTGGATCACCAGGGAGATAGACCTATGTATTTCACCAGGGTTGATACTCCAGACGGCGGGTACCTGTAGAAAACTACAGGTGGGACGGATATGAGACGAGTCACCTTGCACAAAGGAGAAAGAGCAGCAGCGACTGGTCTTTATTACAGGAAGCTCCTGAAGAATGAAAAGTTTTAACACAGGATTACTGCACCAAGCCCCTGCATATCACTACTCCTAACCAGAGATGAGCTCAGGTTCTGAACTTGAGCTTCTCCAAACAACAAAGTTTCATGAACACTTCCACCCAATTAGCTGTAATACAAGCATTCTCTGCCCAGCAGCTACATGTAAACAAAGGGGTGGAATGCTTGTGTTGAAGACATTTTCATAACCCATATTAGATAAATATAATTGACCAAAAGGCATGTAGCCATATCAGGCAAATGATGTCTCTTCATCCTGACCCTTTGCTTACTTCAATCTACGGGCAGAGAATTCTCCACCAGCAGCTGATGGCAAGGAAGGAGCTTCCTTCTATTTTCAAGAGTGGTTCAGAGTTCGGAGGAGGTTTGAAATGTGTCTGTGAAGGTTGTCATTCATCCAGGCCATGGTATATCTGTAAAAAATAAGTCAAGGCAACTGGACTTGCTGTATTTTTCTTGAAGACGTTTCACTGGTCATCCAACCAGCTTTCTCAAGGCTTTCTCAAGAAAGCTTTGAGAAAACTGGTTGGGTGACCAGTGAAACGTTTCAAGAAAAATACAGCATGTCCAGTTGCCTTGACTTATTTTTTACAGATATAGCTTTGAAATGTCTTTGGTCCAAACCTGAGCTCACCCCTACCCCAACCTCCTTGTCTTGCATTGTACTGTTGTAACGCGTTATATAAATCCTGAATAATAATAATAACTGGGAGCTCTCAGGCATACAGAGCTTCAACCCTCCTGGAAGTGTCAGAGGTGGAAGAAGAAAAAGGAAACAAAAAACAATTACTGTGACCAGGGAGAACACTGTGGTATAACTAAAGGATATGCAGTGGGGAAAATGTATCAATACTGGAGCAGACAGAATCTGGAGCAGTTGCCCATAGTAACCAGTCAGCTTCTCTTTTCAGCTGGTCTGGCTAAGCTTTGAAAATAAAAGAGAGAAGCTGATCGGTTGCCATAGGCAACTGCTCCAGATTCTGTCTGCTCCAGTTTTGATAACTTCCCCTCAGTGAGTACACTTCGCATACACCCTCCTATCCCTTACAGCCTAGGAAGACGTAATCTTAGCTTCTGTTTGGATTGCAATTGTCACGGTGCTGCACATGTGATCAGCTATGACACCAGTCACTTGAGCACTTGAAAGTTCAGTTGAACTAAGCACACAGGTAACCTTGAGAGTTGACATGCACACCCAGGTGTTTTGTCACTCAAAGCTAGGCGCAACAAAACGCTCAAGAAAAGGAATTCTATCGGCCCCTGTTCATACCTGAGAGCTTTGTTGCCCATTTTGTTGCATGAAGTTTCCCACTGAAAAGTTGCTCATGTAGTTTTTCCAGCGGCAGGCATTTTTCTGCTTGCGTCCAAATGCTCAGGTGTGTGCCCATAAAAATAAATGGGATTCCTTGACTCGTGGACTTTGTTGTGCTTATCTTTGAGCAACAAAATGCCTAGGTGTGAACAGAGCCTAAAAGTAACTGCTTTGGAAGACAGGAAATTGGTGGGTAAAGTTCTTCTTTACCAGACATTCTAAACCTAAAAATTCAGTTGATGGCAGTCAGGGGAATTCAATATTGCATATGCACCAAAATTCTGGCGTTAATGCAGCCTAAGAAATGCCTGCGCCAAATTCAAAAACATTCTGAGCCATTTTCTGGACCTCTACTGACTCCTGCACCTAATTTACGTAGCTCTTATTTGCGTCATATTTCTTTCTATGGCATATTCAATACATAAACTCAGACATTTCGGTAATAAGAAAGTGATGCAAAGTAAGATGAAGTACTAGTCTGTTGCACGTTCATATTGTATATGTCTGTCGCAGTATGTGACACATACCTCAGGTGCGACGTTCCTGGAAATTGAGGATCCAACTGAAATCTGTCAGACACATATGTGACATTTTGGACAGAGATGTGACATATCTATGTACTTTATCAGTGTTTATATATCTGTCCCAAAGTTTATTTTGCAAGGCAGCGCCAGTTTCATAGGTTTGCTCCAAATTCATGAATGCTATGCATATGCAGTAGGGATGCACCGATACTTTTCAGATACCAGTGCCGATACTTGCCATTTTCACGGGAAGTACCGGGGTTGCAGCTGTTGCAGCTGTGACCTAGCTCTGGCACTCCACCACGGTCATTAAATCATTAGTCTGTATTGTTTTAGAAAAATTGTCACATGACAATAAACAAAAATGTATCAGTACTTGTAAGTACCTGGGCAAGTATCAGTACTTGTACTTGCAAAAATGGTATCGGTGCATCCCTTTATTTATATTTATAAAAACAAAATCCTACATTAAAATATGTAACAAATGTACAAATCCCGGGAGCTCCGTGTGTTCCTTACAAATGACATCTGCCCCCTAACTTTTGAATTTTTCTCTAGTCTAGTCTTGCAGCTGGAAACGTATCTGTACTTGTACTTGTACTGAGTACGGTACTTGGTATTGGTGCATCCCTACTATGCAACCTTGTACATGGTGTAAATAACAATGCCTGTAACCCTGAGACACTTTTCTCAGCCACACTTTTTGAATGTTTTTAGAACTTCTTGAAGTTACAACGGGGAAGGAACAGTGGGTTCTCAATCATACAGAGTCTTCAATGGAAGAAAACGCTAATAGTGATCTTTGTAACCAGGATGAACAGCATGCACAAAACAAAAGGAAATACAGTGCGACTATACTGAGCCTGCAAGCTGTGAGTTGATGACAGTGTACAACACTTCCTGTAGCTGAGGAGGGGGAGGGGAGCAGCTGCAGGCACTCTGGCATTCAAAGTCTTGACATTCCTGGAAGTATCAGACATGGAAGAAAAAGCAATTTCTGCAACTAGAGAGAAGATGTGGACATAACAAAAGGAGGTCTAGTAAGTATTCATTGCATTCCTGTAACACATAGATTGAGCCTTTTGATGACCATGTCTCTTTAAGCCTACACAGCACTTCCTGTATCTGATAAGGGGGAGGGGAGCGTCTACGGGATCTCAGGCACACAAAGACTCGACACTCCTGGAAGTGTCAGAGGTGGGAGAAAAATCGATTTTTGTAACCAGGGAGAAGGCTGTGGACATAACAAAAGGATGTAGAGTGAGTACACATTGCGCTCTAACAGATATATAAAGCCTGTAGCTGCAAAGCACTCTGGAATGTGTAGTCAGGATGGAACGAGGAGGGAGGGCTGCCTAATCCAACATTTCCTTTTTGCTATTCCTGTAAAGCTAGCAGCAGAATATAAAGAGACAAGCAAGGACAAGCAGGGGGAAGACATGGCCAGTACAGTGTGGGATTACATTAGACGAGAGTTGTCACCGGTCAGGTTTTGAACAGTTCTTGTACTTGCTGTGCAGCTCGTAGATGAGCCAAGCCCTCATTGTAGGCTTGACCCCCCCCAGGGTCATCTTGAGTGCAGGGGTAGACCGCACTTGCCCTCCAGCTGTTGTGGAACTATAAGTCCCATGAGGCATTGCAAGACTGACAGTTACAGGCATGACTCCCAAAGGCAGAAGCATATTGGGATTTGTAGTTAAAGCACAGCACAAGGGCCGGAGTTGCCCACCCCTGGTGTAGTGCGAAACCCGTGCTGTTTGCTTAAACATTGGGCTGTTAGCTATGTGTGATCTTAGCAAAGTAAAGCATAGTGCACCTCTGGGTTCCCTTATGAGGATGTGCAGAAGAGCTGAGAGCGAAGGCTGCAGCAGCCTGTGACCAACAAGGGTTTTCTGAAGTACGACAGCATGGTACTTTCTGCAATGACAGCAGCAAGCATGTGGTCAAACTGCATTAAGCTAGCCATACATGTGTAGATTTCTCTTGTACAGTACAGCTCGTAGGAATCACTCGATTACCCCATGCACGCTAAAAATCTGCATTGACAGCTATTGTATTGAGACAGGTATCGGCACCCTTTCGGACGACAATTTTCCTCCTGGCTTCATCGATTCTAAAATTGAATTTTGTCCAGCCGGCTGCCACCCGTGGTTCAAATCTTAGGTGATACTGTTGTCTGCGACGGTGATACATTTATTCCTGCCTGGGGTTTCTTATCATTTATAGGGCAGCTTTAATATCTATTAGTGATTAGTTGGGGGGCTTTGTTACAATTTAGTACTTTTGTTAGAATTTAGTGCTCTCTAGGCTTCTTGGAAAATATAACATATGACTGCCAGGGTCAATTATCATAATGTATTGCTGCCTGTGTAGGAAAATAATAGTTATAGGTTCCTTGCTGAGTTATAAAAATTCCAAATATATTTTTCACTGGTTTGATCTTAGTATATTGATCCACACCATCTTTTATCGAGCCATACCAAAGTTTGAATAAATCTTGCCGGCTTGTGGCAGTAGCTTGTTTTTCCCAACCCCACTTTCAGGTTTTTCTACAGTGAGAAGGTGGAAACCCTACTTTCGAGGTGTTCAGGTTAAGGCCCCCATTCACACTTTCGCAATACGTGAACGCACAGTGCGTCCGTGTGTGTTTTTGTAATTCATTTCAATGGGCTGCCACAAGGGCAACAAATACTCCAAAGAAGCTTATGCAGAATTTTCAGCTGTGAGCTTCCCGTGTTATTTGACCACATGTTTGTGTGCGTTTGACACACGTGCATGTTTTACTGGCCATGTTTGGGGGGCATTAACAAGTAGTGGCACTGCAAGTGCATCGCTTCAGTGCGCTTTCACGCAGCACAAAAATGTGAATTGGGAATAAAGCTGGGCAAACAACATTAGATTTTCATTAAAAAAATTGTTTTGGGAACATTCAGTTTTTGTATTATCTAATGGAGTCAAATTTACAATCGTTTTCAATTCTAGCAACATTCTAGCAACAAATGAAGTTGAAAGAGCAGGATGGAATTTTTTCTTGAACAACCGAAATTCTAACAGTCAATTCGTTTTTCGTTCAAGAAACTACATTCATTACAAAATCAAATGTTAGAAACAAACAACATTTTTAACTACATTCGTCAAGACTCTGATGGCATTATTAAATGTTTTAATGAGCTGAGGGTTTGTTCAAAATCTGCTAGTGTTTGGCCAGCTTTGGGCCATGGGCTGAAGAAGAAAAAATGCTTGAGTCCAAGCATAGGCTATCCTTCCGCTGCTGGGCTTTTGTATTCTGACAATGGTAGGTGTGCCGTGGTCAGGATCCCGGAACTGTGACTGCAGCTGATTGGCTGCATCCATTGATCGGTCAACAGTTTTTGTACTGACTCCTTTGACAAAATCTATAAAAAATAATAACTTTTGGCAAATGGGGGGCCCTGAGGGGGTCACTCAGTGGCTGAATTTCTACTGGATTAGCAGGTCTCAGCCAAAGTGTATGGCCAGTTTAATACTGATTCTTACAGTGTAATGCCCTCTTAGCTTGGCAAAGTTTATACATCAATTGACTTTTGGCAAAGGAGCTGGCATAAACATTTTTGGCCAAACAGTGACTTCAGCCAAATAGCTGCAGTCAATGTTCATGTGCCCTGACAGTGGGGAAAAATTTGATCTACCATGCTGCTATGTGTGGTAAGAGGAAGCTGATAGATAATCTAATAGTATATGGTCAGCATTAGAAGACTGGGTAACTCACATCCAGTAAAGCAAAAAAAGAGTGTATATCGGGTTAATTTTCAGGATTTATTCACCTCCTCCCCCTTCCTTCTCCATCTTCTCCTTCCTCCTCGTTCTCTTTCCTTCATTCTTTTTCTTCTCCTTCCTTCTCTTTATGCTTCCTTATCCTTCCTTCTCACTATCCTTTTTTCTCCTTCTCCTTCTTTCTCCTTTTCCTTCTTTATCTTTTTCCCTTTTTCTCCTTCCTTCTCCTTCTTCTTTCTCCTTTTTCTTCTTTCTCATTCTCCTTCCTTCTTTTCCTTCCTTCTTCTTCTCCTTCTCCTTTCTTCTCCTTCTCCTCCTTGTTCTTGTCCTGCTTCTCGCCAACCATTTGCACAGCACTTTACAATATAGGGAAGACATTACAGTTACAATACAATACAAAATGAGATGGAAATTATCAAAACTGGAGCAGACAAAATCTGGATCGGTTTCTCTTTTCAGTTTGTTCAGTTAAAGGAGAGCTATGGGGTTAAGTCTTTTCCCCATAGTTCTCCTTAGGGTAACGGGAGGAAATAGTAGCTGATTGGTTGCAACACACAGCAGGTCCAGATTCCGTCAGCTCCAGTTTTAATACATTTCACCCTATGTGTCTATATATGTGTAAATACTTGTTTTTCTTTCTTATGTGTTGGTACATCTCAGTAATGAAGATCTCCTGCAGCCTCTTTCCCTTCTAGTTCACATTCACACACTCCATGCCTGGTTTCTTATGGTGACAACATGCCTGTGTAATGTCTATTAAAACAGTAGCCTCCATTGAAAGCCTGTGTGACAGGGTGACAATGTAGGAGCACAGTTGGAAGACAAAAAAGACAAAGCAGTGTCACCCTACAATAGGAAGAGCCTGAATAAGGATCTTCCTGGTAGGATCACTGGGTATTATTTTAATGAAAGCTGCTCATTTTAAAGCAGAAGCTGCGGGATCTTAGGCATGAATAGCCTCTGATACTCCCAGAAGTGTCAGAGGTGGAAGAAAACAATGGAGAGTACTATGGGCATTCCACAAACAAAAGGAGGTACAGTGAGTACTACAGTAATTGCATGCTTTTATATATTGAGTCTGCAAACTGTGATTTACTACAAGGGCACAGGGGAAAGACATGGCCAGTGTAGGGCAGCGTTACATTAGAAGTTTTCCTCTAACATGATAAGGAAATGGCTGTCCTGAGTGTTCAGACTTAGATAATCTATTACATCAAAGTCAGTATGAATGTGTATATAGGGATAGAATCTTTATTTCACATGAAATTGCTATGAAGAGGATTCAGTATAACATTGAAGTAGAAGTAAACCCTGTAGATGACTATATACTGGTGGATTTTTGTATGAAAGTTCATACATGCAGTTTTGTTTACCGCAACACCATGCATGGTATTGCGGCACTGCAAGTTGCAGTGCAGTCAAGCCCATTGCAGATGGGAGGTACGTTTGGGGTGCCATTCAAATGAATGGCAGTGCTATGCATCTCCAGCACTGTGAATCCCCATTCACACCATTGCAAAGTGGGAACGCGTGTCATGGTGATGCGCATTTACTTGTAGTTTTTCCCAATCAGAAACATGATTGGGTAAAAAAAGAGCATCTTAGAGAGTCAGAATGTGTCAGAAATAAAGATGGGTAATAGCCAATTACCCACCCACTGCTGCTGTGAATCAGCAGAGGTGGACCTGAAGTTTTCTATCAGGTCCTCTTCTGGAGATTGAAAGCACCAGAGGGCGGGTGCAATAGCTAGTTTGCTTTTTTTTTATTATTATGACGACTGCAACTGTCAGAATACTAAAAAAAAACCTGCAGATCGCAAAGAAGCTATTGCTTCCTGTGCTATCTGCCATCATTTCAGGGGGTGCTCTCTCCTAGCCCCCCTAACCTCCCCTCCGCGGATGGGGGGGGGCATCTCTCTGAAATGAGAGGGACACCTCCCTGAAATTGCTTCTTTTAGGTTTGGATCCCTGAGACCCCTGCAGAGCCCACCATAGAGAGTATCAGATGGGCTGTGCAGCATCTATGGCGGGCTCTGCAGGATCATTCTCAGGTATGTGTTTGGTCTCAGGTGGGTCCTGCGTCCAGCACGTCACTAAGCCCTGCGTTCAGCACGTCATTAAGCCCTGCATCCAGCGCGTCACTAAGCCCTGCGTCCAGTGCTTCATTAAGCCCTGCGTCCAGCGTGTCACTAATCCCAGAGTCCAGCGGGTCACAAAGCCCTGCGTCCGGGGGGGTCACAAAGCTCTGCGTCCAGGGGATCACTAAGCCCTGCGTCCAGCGCGTCACTAACACCGGAGTACAGGGCATCACTAAGGGTTAGTTCACACCATAAGCAGTGCATTCCGTCTAAATCTGGCCGGAATGCACTGCCCGCATTGCAGCCGGCTATCTTTTAGACATTAGAGTGTAAGCTCCTCTGTACAGAGACTGATGTGACTGGCTCAGTGTTCTCTGTACAGCATTGCAGTATATATATGTCAGAGCTATATACAGTACAGACATTCCTCACTTAACGACCGAGTTCCGTTCCTACGACTAGGTTGTTAAGAGAATTGGTCACTAAGTGAGGAATAGAGGAAATCAGCTCTAATATACAGTACATGACTTAGGTTTGCATACTGCAAATACCAATGTACAGTACAGTAGTGAATACTGACTGACTGACCAACTGCGGGAATGAGACATAGACTGAGAAAGGATGATGTAAGATGAGCTTGACCCAAATTCTCGTACAATTACAATAGCAGCTGGTTGTAAGTCCGAGCGGTCATTAAACAGATAGGTTGTTAAGTGAGGAGTAGCTGTATATGTATTATAATAACAGTGTGACTGGCTCAGCGTGGCGGCGGTGCGGGCGACCGGGCGGTGCGGTGGGGGGTTGCGGTGTAAGGGGCCCCCCAAAATTTCTGAAGGCTGTCCTGTCTACAGTACATAATATCATCAAAAGATTCTAACAATCTGGAGAAATCTCTGTGTGCATGGGGCAAGGCCAAAACACAATATTGAATGCCCATGATCTTCAGACCCTCAGGTGGCACTGCATTAAAAACAGATTCTGCGATGGACATCATTGTATGGGCTCAGGCATATGTCAAAAAATCACTGTCTGTGAACCCAAGAATACAAGGTAAAGCTTTATCATGCAAAGAAGAAAATGATTTTGAAACACAGCCGTTAAAATGATCTGTTGCAAAGTGGAAATCTGTTCTGTGGTCAGACGAATAGAAATTTGACATTCTTTTTGATGACCATGGGCATTGCGTCCTCCACACTAAAGAGGAGAGGGACCTTCAGGCTTGTTATCAGTGCTCTGTTCAAAAGCCTGCATCTCTGATGGTATGGGGATGCATTAATGCGTATGGAATGGGCAGATTGCACATCTGGAAATGCCCCTTCAATGCTGAAATATATATCCAGGTTTTGGAGCAGCATATGGTCAGTAGGACAATACTAAACCACATACTGCATCTATGACAACAGCATGGCTTTGTAGCAGAAGAGTCCGGTTGCCTGCAGTCCAGACCTTTCACCAATTGAGAATATGTGGCATATCTTGAAACAAAAAATATGACAAAGAAGACCCAGGACTGTTGAGCAGTTAGAATCCTATATCAGGGAAGAATGGGACAACATTCCTCTCCAAAAACTCCAGCAACTGCTCTCCTCAGATGTTTACAGGGTGTTTTTTAAAAGTAGAGGGGATCTTTTTGAGAAAGTCATTGAACGAAACATGTCAAAGGAAAACCTGCCTTCATCTCTCTTAGCTGAGTGCTGCTAACGCTCAAATGCTCGATTTTGTCAATGACTTTCTCAAAAAGGAATCTTTTTGAGAAAGTCATTGAACGAAACATGTCAAAGGAAAACCTGCCTACATCTCTCTTAGCTGAGTGCTGCTAACGCTCAAAAGCTCGATTTTTTTCGTTGTTTCCGTAAGTGCATTTGAGTTCTTTTATGAAATAAGTATTTGTGTTACTGCACTTAGATAGCCTCCTCTTTGTCTCCTTCAATTTTTTCCCTGTGGGACACCATTAGGTGAACGCCGCCATTCCGGGCGGCGAGGGATCAGGTGACCGAAGGAGAAGGAGAGATCCACGCCGGTACTTGACAAGGAGACATTAGAAGGGGTTGGAAAACCAGAACTTAAAAGACCTTTTTAACAAGGAGCCCCTCTTGGGGAATTGTCAGTGAATGTTTGGAGGACTGCGGGACAGATTGATCAAGTGTGACTGAGAGAGGGAAGTTGCCCTTTCTTAAGTGCTGTTCGTTGGTTATGCATGTAATGATACATGCCCCTTGAAATGTCAGTTTCTTTGCTGTTATTATTTTAGAGTTTTGATTTATTTGCACGGTTTTTTTAAGGAGTATTGGAGGGCCACCACAGAGCTCCTCCTTCCTTCTCAAAGTTTGTTCACAACTTGAATTAATATCACGGTTTAAATTAAAATTTTCTGTGTTGTTTTACTACACCGCTAGCCAGAGGTTCACATGTTTTGGGATATACATGCCGAACCAATGAGGTTGATCACTGGCACTAATTCTGAAGGTTCCAGTGTTGATTTGTATTATTCTTATTATGTTTGTGTGTTGAACCTTCTAGTCAATAATGTAAATAAATTAATAAATAAATGTCTATGTAAATAATCCACTTGCATCAATTTTTTCACATGGATTGTCGTAATTTTACACAGATTTGTTTATTAACACTTAAGTGTGTAGTTGGTTCACATAGACCGAGCGCAACATATTTGCTTTACAGTGGCAGGTCACTGTTTACTGCTACTGGTGCAAGTGCCATGTAGGTATTCTGCCACCTGACCAATTTTATCATCCTTCTGCTTGGGCTGGAGTATAATTTTTATGCCTTTTTAATGCATTTAATTTGAGCACAATGGCAGGGATGTGATGTTGTTTTGACGTCGGGGAGGCAGCATTTTGATTGGTATTCTGCATTTCATCATTGGTATATAGGTTGATGTTGTGTTCACACTTAAATGTCACTAATTGCCTGATGAAGGGACCTTGCTTGGTTCCCAAATGTTGCTTTTTGTACATGCTGAATGAACATCAATAAAGAGATTTTTTTCCAAATGAAGAATTATTGGTGTGCTGGTGATACATTCTTTTATGTGTTTTTCATGAACATGGAAACAAGAATCCTTTGTTGCATCTCCTGCAGCCTATTTGCAGCCACACTTTGTCTACATGCATGCACTCCTGATGACTTCAGCAGTCCATGCCCTCATAATGTTTGTTGAAACAGCCACTTGTAGTCTCCATCAGATGACGGGCCATACACTGGTCGAATTTAGGCCACATCAGCAGGATTCAGACGAACTTTGACTAGGGTATGGCCAGTTTGAAGCAATAATACAGGCAGCAGAAGGAAACAAAAGTGCAATGTAGAAAGCAGTCTAATGGTAATTTTAGAAGACACACAGTAAATGGAAGCTGTGCTGCATCTCATCCAAAGGTGAGACCAACATTATTAGGAAAGCAGATTAATGTGGTCTTCAAAAAAAAACAAAAAAACCCGACAATGACACACATAAACAACATAGCTTTTTTTTTTATAAATTAGTCACTATGATAACAGACCAAATATGGAAGTAAAAAAATAATGACAGAAATGTGTTCAAAACTCATCTGAATGCTCTGACCTCATACATACAAATATGTGATGGCAAAATATTGTTCTGAATTTATAATAACATCATTCACTTTTGGGTGGAGCTGTTGTGATACAGGGTATTTGGAGTACCATATTATTTGTGGTTAGTCATATTTATTATACATTTTGAGCTGATCAATACTAGGTACAAATCCTGGCCATTACGTTTTGGGTGGAGTTAGCATGAGATTGGATATTTAGAGTGCTGTATCAGCTTGTATGAATTAATTGAGGCTTTTTTAGACTGTATTTGTTATTGCACAGAATATGGTTTCTATATGCTTTTGTTGTAATGATTGGCCATTTGTAGCCCGCATATTGTAATAATTTATTAAATTAATGGTAAACATTCACATTATTCAATATTGTAATAATTGTCCATTTGTAGCCCATATATTGTAATGATTGTCCATTTGTAGTCTGCGTATTGTAATCATTGCCCATTTGTAGCCTGTATTTTGCAATGATTTTCCATTTGTAGCCCATATATTGTATTTGTTGGCCCTTTGTAGACTGTATACGTATTAAACATAGCCCATTTGTAGCCCTATATTGTGATCAATATACAATATACAAATCATAGCCCATGCATTGTAATCATTGCCCATTTGTAGCATGTATTTTGTAATCTTTGCCTATTTGTAGTGCTTTTATAGTAATGATTTCCCATTTGTAGCCCATATATTGTAATAATTGCCTATTTGTAGCATGTATATTGTAATGATTGCCCATTTGTAACCCTTATATTGTAATAGTTGCCCATTTGCAAGATGTATATTGTAACGATGGCCCATTTGTTGCCCATATATTGTAACGATGGCCCATTTGTTGCCCATATATTGTAACGATAGCTCATTTGTAGCTTGTATATTGCAATGACTGCTGATTTGTAACCCACATATTGAAATGATTGCCCATTTGTAGCCCATATATTGTAATGATTGTCCATTTGTAGTCTGCGTATTGTAATCATTGCCCATTTGTAGCCTGTATTTTGCAATGATTTTCCATTTGTAGCCCATATATTGTATTTGTTGGCCCTTTGTAGACTGTATACGTATTAAACATAGCCCATTTGTAGCCCTATATTGTGATCAATATACAATATACAAATCATAGCCCATGCATTGTAATCATTGCCCATTTGTAGCATGTATTTTGTAATCTTTGCCTATTTGTAGTGCTTTTATAGTAATGATTTCCCATTTGTAGCCCATATATTGTAATAATTGCCTATTTGTAGCATGTATATTGTAATGATTGCCCATTTGTAACCCTTATATTGTAATAGTTGCCCATTTGCAAGATGTATATTGTAACGATGGCCCATTTGTTGCCCATATATTGTAACGATGGCCCATTTGTTGCCCATATATTGTAACGATAGCTCATTTGTAGCTTGTATATTGCAATGACTGCTGATTTGTAACCCACATATTGAAATGATTGCCCATTTGTAGCCCATATATTGTAATGATTGTCCATTTGTAGTCTGCGTATTGTAATCATTGCCCATTTGTAGCCTGTATTTTGCAATGATTTTCCATTTGTAGCCCATATATTGTATTTGTTGGCCCTTTGTAGACTGTATACGTATTAAACATAGCCCATTTGTAGCCCTATATTGTGATCAATATACAATATACAAATCATAGCCCATGCATTGTAATCATTGCCCATTTGTAGCATGTATTTTGTAATCTTTGCCTATTTGTAGTGCTTTTATAGTAATGATTTCCCATTTGTAGCCCATATATTGTAATAATTGCCTATTTGTAGCATGTATATTGTAATGATTGCCCATTTGTAACCCTTATATTGTAATAGTTGCCCATTTGCAAGATGTATATTGTAACGATGGCCCATTTGTTGCCCATATATTGTAACGATGGCCCATTTGTTGCCCATATATTGTAACGATAGCTCATTTGTAGCTTGTATATTGCAATGACTGCTGATTTGTAACCCACATATTGAAATGATTGCCCATTTGTAGCCCATATATTGTAATGATTGTCCATTTGTAGTCTGCGTATTGTAATCATTGCCCATTTGTAGCCTGTATTTTGCAATGATTTTCCATTTGTAGCCCATATATTGTATTTGTTGGCCCTTTGTAGACTGTATACGTATTAAACATAGCCCATTTGTAGCCCTATATTGTGATCAATATACAATATACAAATCATAGCCCATGCATTGTAATCATTGCCCATTTGTAGCATGTATTTTGTAATCTTTGCCTATTTGTAGTGCTTTTATAGTAATGATTTCCCATTTGTAGCCCATATATTGTAATAATTGCCTATTTGTAGCATGTATATTGTAATGATTGCCCATTTGTAACCCTTATATTGTAATAGTTGCCCATTTGCAAGATGTATATTGTAACGATGGCCCATTTGTTGCCCATATATTGTAACGATGGCCCATTTGTTGCCCATATATTGTAACGATAGCTCATTTGTAGCTTGTATATTGCAATGACTGCTGATTTGTAACCCACATATTGAAATGATTGCCCATTTGTAGCCCATATATTGTATAATTATATTGTAACTATTGCCCATTTGTAGCATGTATATTGTAATGATTGCCCATTTGTAGCCCATATATCGTAATGATTGCATCATTGCTCATTTGTAGCATGTATATTGTAATGATTGTCCATTTGTAACATGTACATTATAAAGATTGCCCATCTGTAGACCTTATTTTGTAATAATTGCCCATCTGTAGCCCTTATATTGTAATGTTTGCCCATTTAGAGCCCATGTTCTGTCAGGATTGACAGTTTTTTTTCAGAAGACCATATTATTATAATGTAATCCCCTGCAGGCCTATCACTATTATCTGGATGTTTTGCTGTAGCATAATCTGTGTGCCGCTAATGAAACCTTCACCTCACTACAACATCAATGTTAACCCCCACAATCTGCTATGATCCCCAGCCCTTGGTCCTCCCCATAATCTCAACCTTATTGACTTCCAAAATTTCCCAGGCTGAATGGTTGCTATGCACGGCTTGAGGGGATGTCACAGGGCTTGCAAAGCAAAATGAGAACATTTTTTTGCAGGTAGATTTTTTTTTCAAGCCATGCAACCTAGGCGGTAAAATAAGAGGCTAATATCATAATGGCTTATGCCACATCAGTTAAATACTGCCAAAATGGTCATCCCTACATCTCCTAGACCACATAGGTAATTTGAAGTAGAATGCTGGTTGCATGACATAATTTATTGTTTATCTGTATCCCCATAGTTTTATTACCTGGTGATCCTGCCAGTAGATCGCTTAGTTTTCAACTTTTGTCAGCAGGGTGACAACAATGTTTTGTAGTGAAATACATTTTTCACAGCCACCTTGTGGTCATGTTGTTATAGATATAATTAATCAAGTGATACATTAAAGTGTAACTCCTGCTAAAACTTTTAAAGCAGTTAAAGTAACAGTTTCTTTTTCTTTTGGAGAAAAGGTTTAAACCATATGAATATTAGACTGTTGTGAGGACTGTCAAATGAATTACATTTTCCATAGAGCAGTTAACAATAGTAGAGCGCTTACATTTATTATCAGCCGATGGATGTATTAAAATGCATACCTTTTAATACACAATTGCTGTGGAAGCAATTCCGCAAGGTCCACATGCATACATTTCAGATGGTGTCTGCATTAGTAATATTATTATCATTATACAGGATTAATATAGCACCAACAATTTGTGCAGCGCTTTACAATATAAGGAAGACATGACAGTTACAATACAATTCAAGACAAGATGGGTAGGAAGGCCCTGCCTGTGAGTGCTTATAGTCTAAAAGACATAGAAGGGAATTTATCGAAAACTGAAGCAGTCAGAATCTGGAGCAGTTGCCCATGGCAAACAATCAGCATCTCTCTTCAGTTTGCTCAAGTAAGATTTAAAAATGAGAAAGAGAAGCTGATTGGTTGCAGTGTAAATCTGCTCCAGATTTTGTCTGCTCCAGTTTTTATAAATTCCCCTCATAGGCTTAGATGGATTAATGGGGAGACTGATCAATGCTTGAAAATGCATTGTGGGCCAGCTCAAGCTAAGTGTTCCTTTCCCAAGAAAAAATTCAAACATTCTAATCCAAGCTTGTAATATATTGGGTCTTACACTCAGCATTCAGGAAGCATGAGTGATTTGGTTGTCCCTACCTCACTGGACCTCCCAGCTGGATGGTAATTCCCCCGATCACTGAATCCAGAAGTTATGTGTATTACATCACTTCCTGTTACAGTCTCTCATTTCTCTGGCTTCTGTATCCAGAAAAGAAGCTGATGAAGAAGTATCTGTGCTTCTTCAGCTTCTTTGGGTTGTATAGATGACATCAGGGGTCTAATAGACCCCTGATGTCTCCATAAAGAGGACCTGTCACATTCTCTTTTCTATCATATAGATTATGATAGCTTGTTATCTCCCTATATGTTAGTAATAAAGTTAAGTGTGAAAAAAAGCTTAAAAATTTGAAATTGCATATAAAAAAAAAAAAAAAAAAAACATTATCTCGCCCCCCATGTACACGCATACTTAAACGAAAACAAGTCTCAGGTGCATTTACACGCAAAAATGACGATTGCATCATACATGTTACATAATACTGCAAATATCGAAGTGAGAGCTTGAATTGTAGGGCCATCAATCACTGTTAACACTAAATTGATGAGCTGTAAAAACTTTTAAAGTGTTTCCTATGGGCCATTTTGGATATGGTAGTTTTTTTGGAATTTAATGGGCACTCACAATTTTAAGGCTTAACATGTTTGGTAACTATTTACCCGACACATCCCCATCTTTTATATTTTACAAAAAAATGGGTATTATATTCTGTTTTTGTGCAATAAAATTAATTTAAGTGTATTTTACATTTTGTTGCAAATATCATGCAACATAGTGATCTCAGTCTATGCCAATAAATAAAGAAGTCTCTGTGCCTAACACAAGACAGCACTTGTGCATTGATTTTTGGTCTTTGTACCTTACATCAAAATTCAAATTACAATTAATAGTGATAGCTGGCAATCCCTTATTTTGTTGAGGTTTGTTACTGTCATCATCTATTGCAATGTTTGTAGTTTGTAATTCATTTCCTATTGTGGTGTATTGGAGAAAGCATTAAAAGACCTTATTTATTGCTTACTTTGTTTTTCAGGTAAAGTGCAATTATTTTTTTCAAGTGCTGCCTGCATACAACAAAGTATTGTCTGTTACACCTAAATACAGACTGCCTTGGAAAGGTAATATTGGAAATCAACACTTTTTTCTCTTCTTTTTATGTAATCCTTCTGATTTTACTGCAATTATTGATAAATTATTAATATATTGAATTGTTTCCAGCTTCCCAGAGATACTTTCATCATGCCTAAGTGCATAATAACAAAATGCCCTCACAAGACTGGAGGAAAACCTACTAATCCAAGTGTAATTTTGCATGGTTTTCCAAATTCAATTGAGAGAATAAAGCAATGGCTTTTGCAGACTGGACAATCATTCCAACGTTTGGACGAGATTGCAGACATAATTCTGGAAGGGAAGCGTAGTGATTTGTACCGCTTGTGTTCCACTCACTTTGTTGAAGACAGCTATGTTAATACGGGTAAGCGAAAGAAACTGAAGTGCACAGCTCTACCCACTATTTTTCCAAAACCGACGATTGGTAGACCACTGATTGAGGAGTTTAACATTCTTGAATCAAAAAATCGAGAAAGCCAAACTGATGCTGATGGCTCTGTATGCTTCCTTTGTGGTATGTCACCTGCATCTGGTAAAAAAATGCTTGATCAGTCCACGCAAACAGAATCTCACATCTGGAGTCCTACAGTGCCACAAGTAGAGCACATTTACCTTCTCACTCATACTACCCCAAATGTGGAAGTTGCAAAATCTCAGGAAACAGCATGCCCTAATCTTGGAGCACGATTGCCTTTTGAATGCATAGAAGGACCATCAAACCAGGATAGTGTTAGAGCATTGTTAATAGATCCTCTAAGTGCATTCATTGAGTTTAGTATCCCACAACCGCCTTTACAGGCTGAAGAACAGCAAACTCAAGGTAGCATTCTTGCATTTACATTAGGTGGGGGATCAAAGCAAGAGAAAACTGTAGATAAAAGACAAGATGAGGACTACAAACCATTACAAGATAGTGTGTATGTTACGGAAATAAGTGCCCAGCAATCCTTTTCAGAGGATGAGCAACGCAATGCCAGTCCCAATGCTGTTGGAGATCCTATTGCAGAAATGGTGAAAGAATCAAAATATATTGTGTTTGAACAGTGTCTGGATGATCTACTTCACAAGGTAAAGTGTCAAGATCCAAGTGGTTGCAGTAAAGTTGTTCATAAATACAACAAAGAATATCATGGGTCAGCAGTTATTATTCGCGGCAGTTGTGAAGATGGGCACTACTTTCGAATTTGGGAAAGTCAACCCAAAATCAACCGCTTTTATGCGGGTAACATTCTGCTTGCAGCAAGTCTGCTGACAACTGGCCACAACTTTCAGAAAATTCAAGCATTTCTTAAATGTTTTGGTGTTCGCCATATTTCAGAAAAAAAATTCCACCAGTATCAGAGGCTTTTTATATTTCCATCAATCCATGACTCCTGGAAGGCACAACAAAAGCAGATGCAAAACAATTTGCGAAACACACCAGTAGCCATCTGTGCTAACATTCAATGCGCTAGTCCTGCTCACAACACCAAATATTGTGTGTATACAATGATGGATATGATATCTGACAAAATCTTAGATCTTGAGGTAGTGCAGAGCACTCAGTGCACTTCCTCCATGGAGATGGAGAGTCTTGGATTGGATATTTGCATGTCCCGAGCAAAATCGAGTGGACAAGACATTGCTTTGTTTGCTTCTGACAGGCACATCAATGTGCAGAAACTTATGAGGACAAAATATCAAAACATTCCTTATCAGTATAATGTTCGGCATTATGCCAAACATCTGAAAAGAAAATTATTATCTGCCTCTCGTGGATGCAGCAGGATAAGCATAAAACCATGGATATCCAAAATCCTTAAACATTTCTGGTGGAGTATTCAGACGAGTAAGGGCAATGTGGTTCTGCTGAAAGAAAAATGGCTGTCTCTTCTAAACCATATACAAAATATCCACAAATGGCAGGGTGGTGTGCTTTATCATAAATGTGCGCATGCACCATTATCTGAGGAAGAATACTCTGGAACATTATGGCTGAAAGAAGGCACAATTGCTTATGACAACATTTCTCAAATAATTTGCAACCCTAAGCTCATAGAAGATTTAGATCACCTGGTGTGGAATTGCCATACAGATGCACTAGAGGTCTTCCATAGCAATTATTTGAACTGTTACACTAAAGGCACCCATTTTTCTATTGATGCAATGGAAGCCAGAGCAAGGCTGGTGGCTATAAGTCACAACCACTACATTGACCGAATGCCAGACACTTTTCAGCAAGCTACAACCCCTTTAGGAACTAAGCTGGTTACACCCAAGAGAAGGAAAAAATGGCTACTGTATAACATGAATAAAGCAGTGTCAAATACACATCTCATTCCTATCCTGCAGGACACCCTCAGAATAGCAAAAAGCAATAAGACAAGTTTGTGGGTTCCTAAACAGCCTTCAATGCCACCTAACACAGTCAAAATAGAGAAACCAGACAATTTGGATTTTAGAGCCACACAGTTTTCCAGATTCATTTCCAGAAAAAAAAGGAGATCAACACCAGACCAAGAATAATTGACCTTGCCTCTTAGTTTGCCTTGTAGTAGTACAAATACCTTTTCTTTTTCTTAAGACCATGTGTTGATTTCACATTGCTAGCAGTCATCACTTTACATTGAAAAGCTAATGTAGCAGATACTGTGCACTGCAATATTCAGTCAAACAAGATTGTCAACTACCGTTTGTAGTCGATTGTAAGTTGTCATAACACCTTCAACTTTACAAGTCAGTTTGTGTCTTTCCCTTTAACTTAAACAAACTCCAGAAAATGTAAAAATTAATCCTTACAGTGTGGCTACCCCCGCACTGCAAGGGTTAACTGCTTGTTTTTGTCTAGGGGGCTAAAATAAAGAAAATATACTTACCTGATCCTTAGTTCTGTGGTGGTGACTGCTCACCTCCCTCCCCCTCCATTCTGCAGGCGGAATGTCCTTCAGCATCCTCCTGCTTTAGGCGTGGTGATTTCATGGGTCCTGGCTATGGGGACTGCTTTATCATACAAGCAGGAGCATAGATCAGGTGATGATATTTTCATTATTTTAGCCCCTGGACCAGGGGTGTCAAACTCAATTTAATCGTGGGCCAACATTATAACAACAATATTGTATCTGTACGACTATATAAATACATCTAATCTTTATCATAATTGCCTCTGCATTCGATTATCACCGGTTTTAGTAATAAGTTAATACCTAGATCTGAAAGTAGAAGTCTAGGAAATGGCCTGGTGGGCCGGATTCAGTCCCTGGGCCTTGAGTTTGACACATGTGCCCCAGACCAAAATTAGCAGTTAACTCTTGCAGTGCAGAGGTAGCCCCATTGCAAGAGTTGATTTTTATGGAGGTATTATTTAATCTTTTAAAAATGTTATGTAATAGAGTTGTTAATTGATACTTGGCTTATTATAGGTTATACCCTTTTGTTGGGCGCTGCATTAAAATTATTTTGCTACATGTTTCTTTCCTGTGCTCTCCCTCCACACTCTAGAAGGGGTATGTTGTTTTGCAGTGCTTGTTGAAATCTAAGAATTTTTTCAGTTTAAAACATCTATTGTACTGTACTATCAATTTTTCTTACACCTTAGGGGATCAATAGATAAAGATATATCCTAAGTAGACATTTTAGGTGATTTTTTATTAATTATCTAGACAATGCAATCTCAATAAAAGACAGATCCCTTTACAAGGAAAGGCAGTATACAAAGGATGTATTTTTAATAACAATATTTATTAAACAAATAAGTTAAAACATAACATGTTCACATGCAAGCTTACACACATTTTTAGCAAAATAACCAAAGTAAATATAGATTAAATGTTCTTAATTGTTCAGTAAGAGACACAGGCTCAAGTAATTCTAGTACATTGGGTTATGCTGCTGCATTTAGCAGCTTGAACCAACAAAGCTGTAAGACAGCCTAATATAAACCCTCCCACTCCCATCTTGCACCAGTTTTTTGATCGTGTCCTCGATCGTGTCCTAGAAGTACGGACGTCTTCTCACCTCTGAAGAAAACTCCTTTTCCACTCTAGCAAGTTTGTGTAGATGCTGCAGAGCCAGAAGGACTCATTTAGGTGATTCTCATCACGTCAAACTAGCACAGGCAGATGTGGAACACGGAGCTCGTCAGATTACTAATTGACTTTCCCTGGGCCCTAACAGATCTTCTATCCTAAGGACCAGTTTACCACTCTGCTTCTCCGTTGCTGGCTATAATGGTTTGGTTGTCGAAGGCCAGGTGAGGGAGAAAACAGGGCTTCTAAGGTCACCGAGATGTTGTGTTGTCTATTAAATATCCTATTCACAATGTGGATCAGGAGGGCCGCCTTATGGTAGGCTTTCAGGTCAGTTAACCCCATTCCATCACCCCATTCCATTCCATTGCGACAAATGAGTAAAGAGTATCATAACTTAGCAAGTTTGAGGGACCCTAATGTATTTGAGGAGGGAAGACCACACCTGTTTAAAAAAGGAAGCTGGAAGATAGACTGGCACTGTTTGAAACAAGTCTAAAAAGCGTGGAAGAATATCCATTTTAAAAAGGCACATTCTACCTGACCAGGTTGAGGCGACCATTGTTGGAGCCTCACCGCTGTTGTCTGTAACAGAGGTAGGTAATTAAGGTGGTTCAAGTCGTAAAATTAACAGGGGTAACTGGGTAATTTTAAGTATTTAATATGATGACATTGCAGTGTAAAGATCCAGGATCACATTTGTCACTTCCTCTTGGGTAAAGGATTGATTGAGATGATCTCTAGCTTCCTCAGATAGTGTTGGGGTAGACTGAATATAACGAAGGGCGTCTGATCTTTCCGAGGAGGATGAAGAGGCTGATGTCTTGAGGTTGCATGAAATGCCTCTGCAATATCCAAGCTATATACCAAGTGAGAGTATACAGATACAATTTTGGGTATGTACATTCAGGTACGTTTAGATCGAATAGAGGCCAACATTCGTCCACATTTTTCACCATGTTTGTAGAAGGATCGTTTAAGAGAATCTCTATGCTTCAAGTTGACTTGATCAAGAAGTTCATGAAGCTGAGTATGTTACCGGGCCAAAGTTTGGAAAATGGTAGAGTCATTAGCAGATTTGTATGAGATTCTAAAGTTTGAATCTAATGTGTCAGAGCAGAAAGCCACAGATTTCTCTTTTTTCAAGCGGGAGTTATGTGAGATTAAGACCCCTCTTATAAGGCATTTCAGAGCTTCCCACTATGTTGGGAGAGATGTAAGATCATGTGTATGGACAAGAACAAAGTGAAACATTGTAGAGCATACTGGCTTGAGGGTGGTGAGATCTTGTAAAAGAAGCTTGTTGAGAAACCGGGATGGAGTATGTCTAGGAGAATCCAGGATGAGGAGAGAAAGGGTAATAAGGTAATGTTCGGACCAGAAATGTGAGTCAATGGAGGCCCTAGGAGACCAATTAAGTGAATGGTGGGAAATTAGAAAATAATCTAATCCGCTATGTATTGGGTGTAGGTGAGCTTACAAAGTGTAATCTCGTTAAGTCGGATGAAAACATCCACCAGCTGAAAGTAGTGTAGTTTATTTTTAGCCTTGTTAAGGTGGGATAAGGGAACATGAGATTGCCCTGTAGAAGAATCTAGGGAGGGTTCCAGGGTACAATTAATGTCAACGCCCATTATCAGCAGGCCTTCAGCAAAGTCTTCTAATCGGTCCAAAATGGAAAGTAGGGCAGAGATTTGATTATGGTTAGGCAGATAAGCATTCCCCAGGTTACTACTCTGGAACACTTAAAATGTATCTTCCCTCCCCATCATGTTCTACTTGGGATGAGATAAAGATGGCTACACCCTTGGATTCCTCTTTGAATCTCAGATGCGTAACCTATGTGGGGTTAAAGAAAGCCCATAAGACGGTGTCTGCAGGTCTGCATCTAATGGAGTACAACAAATAATAGAGCAAAATGTTAATTATGTCATTTTAAAAGTTCCTAGTTTAGGAGAAAACTACTTTTGTGAAATTTATGACATCATAACTTGGATAGAGAAAGCACAGCTATGTCCAAGCACCTGAAGGAGGTATCAAGGATATAACAACTTTACTTTTCGTTCGTTTGTTGTGCAGCATCACTGGGGCACACTACCACTACCATTGAACTACCATGCAGTGGGAACTGTAGTTGTTAATGGCTTAGATTTAAGTGGGATTGAAGGCAGGCATATGGCTGATCCTAAGCTTGCATGTCATTGCCTTCTCTCTATGCCCACATGGGAGCACACTGCTTACCTGGCCACAACCTGATCAATAAGTAGATTGATGCTGGTGTAATTATAATGGATTGTATATAAAATAAAAAAGGATATGATGATAGATCAGGGCTCAAAATTTAAAGTCCTGAGCTACTAGCCAGGCCTTAAAAGTTACTCGCCACCAGTTACCCCACCTAACCCCTACCCTGCCCCGGACTTAACTCCGCTAGGACAGTGGTGTGACGCAGAGTACAGAGATCAGTAACAATGCGGAGTCCAGAGGCCATCGGTGTGACGCACAGTGCAAAGGTCAGCAGTACAGAGGTCAGTAATGTAACTCAGTGCAGTGCAGAGGTCACCAGTGTTAAGCTGCCCATACACCTTACAACCATCCTGCCCATCTTGGACAGGCAGATCGTACTTGCGATCATCGCAAGCCTTGCGATCATCGCAAGCCTTGCCTGCCGAGGTGAGGGCTTGCTGATGATTGTAATGCTGAGTGGGCAGTATGCGCTTGCGCACACTGGCCCGTGCGGCTTTCGTCTTCCGAGCATGCCACCAACCCGCCGAAAATCGGCAGGTGTATGGGCACCTTCACACAGAAAAAACAGGGACTTACAGTGCACAGTTGATCTGATTTAGGTGCTCTCTTCCTCTCCTGGTGGGGGTGTTGGGGGGGGGGGTGCATCAATGCTGCCTCAATGTAACAAGGTGAAGCCTCCAGCAGCCTCGTGTACAGAAATGTACAGAGGTCAGCAGGATGACGCACAGTACAGAGTTCAGTAATGTAACGCACAGTACAGAGTCCAGCGGTACAGAGGTCAGTAATAAAGCACAGTTCAGAGGTCAGCAGTGTAAGGCAGAAATAACGCACAGTGCAGAGCTCAGCAATATCGCACAGTGCAAAGGTCAGCAATAATGCACAGTGCAAAGGTCAGCAATAATGCACAGTGCAGAGGTCAGCAATAATGCACAGTGCAGAGGTCAGCAATAATGCACAGTGCAGAGGTCAGCAATAATGCACAGTGCAGAGGTCAGCAAGAATGCACAGTGCAGAGGTCAGCAAGACCGCACAGTACAGAGGTCAGCAAGAATGCACGGTACAGGGGTCAGCAATAACACATAGTGCAGAGGTCAGCAAGAACGCACAGTGCAGAGGTCAGCAAGAACGCATAGTGCAGAGGTCAGCAAGAACCCACAGTGCAGAGGTCAGCAAGAACGCACAGTGCACATGGCTGACCTGATTCAGGTGCCCTTTTCTTCTCCTGGTGGGGGGGGTACAGCGATCTGTCCGACTTGAAGCCTCCCTTCAGGTCCCGCGCTGTCCTGCCAGCCAGCTAATTGGAGCTCTGCCGTCTTCCTCCAAGCCACATGGGCAGAGGAAGACTGCAGATGACGGACAGCCAGCTGAACATTCTCCCTTCTCTTCTCCTCTTCGGCCGCTGCAGCTATAGAGCGGCCGTAGGGGAGAAGGGGAGAGCTGAACGGGTGATCGCCACTGCTGAAACGGCTGCAGTTTCTCCCCTCGTCCTGCCGGCGGCGCCACCCCTGATGAATTTCCCCCTGCCCCCATGCACTTTTCACTCGCCAATTGCAAGGGGGCTAGTGGAAATTTTGAACCCTGTGATAGATGATCTAAATGAAAATCATATGTACAAATACATTTTTATTGCAATTCAATTACTACTAATTTGTCACAGTTCAGCTGCAGAGTTGCAGCTGAGCTGTCACTTGTAGTTCCGCAACTATGTGCAGACCTTTTACCCCTACTCCCGCAGGCATGCAAGGCTGTGATTTTACTTGTAGTCTTCCAGGCATGAGCTCTCTTCCTAACTCACTCTTGGACTAGTCTGACAGCTTTAGGGGTGAGCCGTTCTCCTGCTGATTCGTAAGGAGCTTCTCAGTTAATCAGTGCAGTCAGCTCATGGCCAATCCTATGGTTCCTCCCTCTTGCATACTCTATTTAAACCCAGGGCAGCACACGGCACGCTGCCCGAGCAATGCTTTCCTAAGCTAGATACTGAGGCCCCTGTTTGCTGTTGCAACTGAATTCCTTGGCATTTATCCATGTACTGAGGCTTGTCCTTGGAAATCAGTCTACAGTCTGCCCTGTGCTTCTCTTTGTCCTTGGAGATCCTTTTCTACAGTCTGCCCCATGCTTTGCTTTGTCCTTGGAAATCCTTGTCTACAGTCTGCCCTGTACTTCACCTTGTCCTTGGAAATCCTTCTCTGCAGTCTGACCTGTACTTCGCCTCGTCCTTGGAAATCCTTCTATACAGTCTGCTCCTACCTTCAGTTTGTCCATGGAAGTCCTAGTCTTCAGCCTGTTCCTAACCTTTGATTTGTTCCCTGTACCTGTGTCCGTAGCCAATCCTGAACTTTGAGTCTTCATCTGCTGCTAGCTGAGTTGGGTGAACCTGTAAGTCGTGTCCTTGGGTCAACACACAGCCAAGTCCATCTCCATCAGGAGGTCTGGTGAACACGTCTGGCTCTTAGGAGGCTAATTGTTTTTGTTGTGTACTATATTGGGCTTACACAGCCCCCTACATGGGAAATTATCTTATTTTCATGTAAAGATGCAACAGGGACAAATGAACATGGGTAGTACATCATTACAGGTACATTGGCATTTGGAGTGACTTCCTGCAAGCCCTACATTTACATCTTCATAAAAAGCCTACAAGGAGTAGTAAATGTCACTAAAGTGAACTCAAATTTTTAATTTGCAGCAGTTTGCCAGCTTACATTGTCTGTGTGGGACATGAAGGTATACATGGAGGTAAATGCCACTGAATTATAATGAGCAGGCTCTCTTACTACTGACACAGGGGCACTATTTTGGCCATTTAGACAGGGACACCTTTCCTTCTGCTGACCACAGACTCCTATGCATTTATTATTCGCACTGAACAATGACACAGGGGCACAGTTCCTCCAACTGGCCATCCACAAAGTGGTACAATTCCTCGAAGTGGTCACTCACACAGGGCCATCATACCTTTCCATGACAAATGACACCAGGGTACGATTCCTTCCACTAAGCACTAACACGGGGTCATTTATTATTACCATTGATAACTGACATAGGGGAACTATTCCTCCCCTGTTCACTCATTTATTAATCCCACTAGCACATGGGCAACATTTTCCCCACTGATGAATCACAATGATGAATCACAAAGGGTTAACATTCCTTCCACTGACCAATGACATAGGGGCATTTACTACTCACACTGCTCACTGACACAAGGTCAGCATTCCTTCAACTGACACAAATGCAATTTTTTGGCACTGGAACAGTGGCATTTAATACTTCCATTTAGACATGTGCACCTGCAAAAAAATTGTTTTGTTTTGCTTTGATTTAGATTTTGCGTTATTTCGTTTTTCGGGATTCAGGTCCGAAAGTCAATTTGTTTTGGGATTTGGACGAAATTCGTTACCAGTAGTCTATACGAAAGTTTTTTTCGTTCGTTTGTTGCAACAAACAAACAAAATTTCGTACAGACTACCGCTAACGAATTTCGGAACCGGAAATTTGGATTCGTTTGAATTAGTTATATCTGTAATTCGGATATATACGAATCTCCGAAATGTCATCCGAATTTCGATTCGGAACGAAACGAATCGCACATGTCTAACTTCAGGCAATTTTCATAATTCATGTTATTTTAGCAATGAAAGTATAAGTATCCTAATACCTTTGTGCGCTGTTCAGAAAGTTTCCTGAAAAGGCGAACATGTGGGCTTCAAATGGCCCTCAAAGTATCTATCCAATGTTACCCAGTAGTACTACTAGTTTTTAGTAGTATTACTAGTTTAAGTTAAGTATTAAGTTAAGTATAAGTATTTGGTTATGAGGATTCAATCATGAGATTTTCGAGCTCAACACAATAACAGATATGTATTGGTAAATAGTATTCAGACTTCCATACAGTGAACCAACAATCTTTTTAACTACAAAACATAAAGAAAAGATCTAAGTATGCAAAATACTCATAAGGTAACACCAGCAATATGCCCGACACGTACAACCATTGAACTTAAAAACACCAAATATAATTTGGCCATAAAATAGTAGTCCAAACAACAGGAATTATAATTCAGTTTTGAAAGTCTTCTTTTCTTTGCCATTTGTTTACTTAAAATAGCATTGGTTTACATTTGTTAATCATTATGGGGTCTATTCACAAAGCTGCCGTAGGCAGCCGAGTGAACAACCGACCCAAAGTGAAGTAAGCTGAACACTGTTCGGCTATTCACTTCAGGCTTGTACGGCTGAAATCAGCCGTTCATTGGGTGGCTTCGGGTCGGCCAAACATGGTCAGCATGATCGGCCGACCCGAAGTGCAGAAGGAGTTAGACTCAGCCGATCCAACATCTGGATCGGCTGAGCCGAACCTCCAGCAGGCTACTCGCTGCTGTTCGGCCTATTCTCATAGATGCCGAACAGCAGTGAGCGGCATTCGGCTCGGCTATTCTGCTCGGTACCTCTGTGGTAGCTCGGTAGCTTTGTGCATATATATGTTTTCTTTTTTGACATCTGACATTTTTTATTTCCTAATTTCCTTTATTTCCTAATTGTATTGCCCTTTTTAGATTGTTCAATTTGTATTTATTTGTTTTTATAATATATTGCCCGCTATTATTGTTGTACAGCATGTTTATTTTATGTTAAATGTGTATATTTTATTTTTATTTATAATGAACATGAAAATATATTTTTGGGCTACTTTTTTGGATTCTTTAAAATATAATGTTACATACAGTATTTATAATATATAATTTTTTTTAAATGTCTTAATGTGCCGTCAAGCCGACAATTCCTTGCAATTTTTTTTCCTCCTGCATGGAGCTGCAATGCTGTCATCACATCAGGCCTGTACCATGACTGCATGCAACAGGAATTATGTGATAACAAAATTGCAGCTGCATACATGAAGACAAATAAAAATGCAGGGAAATGTCTTGATGGCACATCAAGAGGCAGGGCCATTAAACCAAAAGTTGTGAAGGAGTGGCGGAAACTCCACACAAATATTTTTTCATGAAGAAGCACATAGCCATGTATACAGACTTAGGAAGTGTGATTGCATAGGAGTATAGACCTTTATTAGTTTTGTCACACAGTAATTCATACTTACCTGCTCTTGGGTAGGAGGTATTTGTGATTGTCACATTGTGTTCTTTATGTTCTTTATGTTCACATTTGTTTGTATATACCACAGAGGGCCATCACACCCTCCCCTTGCACTGTTTAATTGGTGTTCCATTGACACTGGGTGTCACCAAAACATATAAAAGATAACTGTTTTGAAGGTATGTGCTAACATATTTTCGAGAAAATGCACTGATGTATTTCAAATCCATTTTTAATGCCGTGTTCTTAATCATACTAAAAGGGCATAGTATTAATTTTCATAAATATTGAAAAGAACATTAAATTAGAGGTAAACTTTTTTGTCAACAAAGTTTTTTTTTTCTAAAATGAAACCAATTTTGAAAACAATAACACTTTATATTTACATTGTTATATACCAATATTTAGACACTCTGAGGACCGTTTAACAATGCACTGGTGTCCACCATGCACTCAGTGGATTAAATTAATGAATAAGCCCAAATGCTTATTTTTTTCCTAGCTAAACCGAAGACAGAATTCTTCTCCCTTTCACAGGTTCTCAGGATGTGGCCAATGCTGTTTAGTCCTTGAGTACAGTGCAGGACTGCTAAGCCTGCATTGTATGTGATGATGTCCAAGAGCTGCGAACAGCCATGCAGTGGCTTTGGGCTAAATGGAATAAAATGTTAAATGTTAAAATGTTATAAGGATTACATTTGGTTCAGGAAAAATTAATAATGGGTTTTATGGCTGTTGATTTTTTTAGCAATAAATATCCAAAAACTTTACAACATGGGATAATGGAATAATACAAGAGTCAAGTTATCACTCTCAATGAGGACAATTTTGAGCCATGAAAACTTTACATAATTTTTTGTCTCACATTTCTTTTTTTTAATGTGGAGAAGTAATGCATTTCTATTGTAAAAAAATAAAAATGACAGAGAAACCCAAACTGAGGGGTTTCAATAAAGGCTGCTGAAGCTAAAATGAAAAATTTATTTATTATACAAGCATGCAGGGAGAGCAATACAATACAGAGTATTGGATTCAAATTTGCTCTAACTTTCTCAACCTTTCTAATACAACATATACACTCTAAGTTGGGCAGGGGATATGACTATCTACATGCTTTGTAGTGTTATTGTTGTTTCTAATGGGATCCGTAGGCATCTTAGGTCTCTAAGTTGTTTCAAAGCTTGTAGGCAATGTTGTTGCCAATAGTAATTGATAGTTGGGAATAAAACGTTTGCTTGAATGCCATAATGTGTGCTTTTGCTAATTCCATGTATCCTAATTCAATTGACTTGAGAATAGATTCAACACTGATATCATTTGTTTCAGAACATAAAACACGGCAGACAGCAAAATGTTTCCTACCGGCATTTTATTTATCAATGGTTGGCTTTTCCATGAATTAATGTATGTTTTTCAGAGCAGTAACCTGTTACTAAAATGACTGTTCCAACTCCAGCTTTGACTATGGACCCTGGACATCCAGTTTTGCCATTGCACCAGAAGGTTGTCAAGACAACTTTCAAAGACAATTTTTTTTTTCTTTCACAGGATCAGCACCAAGCAAAATCAAGTAAGTCAAAAGCTCCAATGTAGACAAAGGGCTATTTGGTCAAACAGGGTGTTTTAAATGTAATGCACCCAACTGCGGAGCATGATCTTTTATCTGGCACAGGAAAAAGGCAGTTGAAGGGCCCAATGGTAGAAGCTTTGTCATCAAATAATTTATCAATTACGCTTCCCGATATGTGATTTACGAGATTCTTTGTCCCTGTGGTAAATTATATGTGGGACGCATTTCAAGAACATTAAGAACTAGGTTCGGGGAGCATAAAAAAAATATTTTTGAAAAACGTTGACAATCATTCACTCCCAAAACATTTCTTACAAGCACATGATTTGAACCCCCGAAGGACTAAAGGTCTTCGGGGTCAAAATAACCTCCACGGACATTGACGAAAGCAATAGACACAAGTAGGGATGCTCTGATACCGATACAAGCATTGCTATCGGCGGCTATACCGAGTATTTGCATGAGTACTCGTGCAAATACTCTGATACAAAAAACGAGTACCTGTGCCGCGTCCGCCATCTTCAAGGACCCGAAAACGCCGCACACAGGACCTCCATAGCGTCTTCAATGAAACAAGATGGCCGCGAACTCCTCCACCAAGTCCTCAGTCATCTGCTCCATTCTGACCTCTTCTCCGGCTGATTGGCCGAATATTAGATTCATTATCAGTTTTGGACATAAACATCATATCACTAACTGGTTTTAAAAAAAAACTAAAAAACATGACATACAATTATAAATCTTCAGGCATGCAGATCTGTTTGTATAATGTGCTCTCATTCATATATGCTAATCAGCTGAAACCATATGGGAAATTAACAGATTTTTTAAGAAGGTGCTACTATGTAACTTCCTTGTTTCTCCCACTAGAGATTAATACGTGTTTTTCAGATACCAGCGGACACCAAAGGATAATACGTTATATGAAACGTTGTGTCAGCTGATTAGCATATATGAATGACAGCACATTATACAAACAGATCTGCATACCTGAAGATACCTGAAGATTTATAATTGTATGTCATGCTTTTTTGTTTTTTTTTAAAACCAGTTAGTGATATGATATTTATGTCCAAAACTGATATTTTATCTAATAAACTCTTTTTGTAATTGGAATACTTGTCCCGATCCTCTGTTAACCCTTTTTAAACCAGCCACGCTTGTTAGCTGGCTTATCTTTTTGGTATATATGGTTCATTTGGTTACGGATCTGGTTGACAAGTAATTATGAGATAAAGGGTAATTTAAATGGTTCGCATCTCCAGGTAAAAACAAAATAATTTTCTATTAGTACTGCAGCACCGCATGGGGGCTGGGCACAAAAATGCTGCTTAACTGCATATAATATTTTAAAAAAAAGAAATTAAATAAAGCAATAACTATGTAGATATTGCTAACTAAGGCTTGTATCCCCATAGTGGGGAAAATAGATGAGCACATGTCCAGACTCCAGAACACTGTATTATTGTATAGTGTGGCACAGCTATATTCAATTCTGCATACCTGGCTTTATATTATAAAGTTCTTATAATATAAAGCCAGGTATGCAGAATTGGATATAGCTGTGCCAAACTATACAGTGTTCTGGACATGTGCTCATGTAAATATTCATTTCATGTTCATGTTCTTCATAATATTAAGAAACTGACCTAAAATCATGATTTTGTATTGCTTTAGAAAAAATGTGACCTGTCCCTTTAAGAAAAAGTATCGGTAATTGGTATAGGTGAGTACTTGAAAAAAGTATCGGTACTTGTACTCGGTCTTAAAAAAGTGGTATCGGAGCATCCCTAGACACAAGAGACTCATAAAGAGGCATAGTGGATTTATTCTCTTAATAGTTTGTCTCCCAAGGGTCTTAACGAAGGTCTTGAACTTACCACAGCATTTCACTGACCCCTCTAGTACCTCTCTCTCAAAGGTCACCGGATATGCTTTTGGTGTACTGTTTCATTTGCACATTTATTGCAATTATCCTCTCCTGTGCCGTTACATATATTTGGCCAGTTTTTCACTAGAATAGTTTATTTAGATTATTCCATTAGAATTGAATACTTGGATCCTTTATACTTCTATCTACATTATATTTATATAGTATATATTCTAGTATCGGTTTACTATTTTAATTTCTGGTGTCTTAGATCTGATGTCCTTTGTTTTTTTTCTTTCTCATGGGACATTAGCACTGTAGGTTCACCCAGCCCTCTACTCTTTGTAACTAAGAGGGTTATTCACAAAGCTGCCAAAGGCAGTCGAGTGAATAACCCACCCGAAGTGAAGTGAGCCGAATGCTGTTCGGCTATTCACTTCAGGCTTGTATGGCTGATTTCAGCCGTACATCAGCTGAAATCAGCTGTACATCAGCTTGCTTTGGCTGGCTTGAATTGGCTGGCTTCACTTGCTGCCGTTCGCTCCTATTCACCTAGGGGCCCAGCGGCATTCGGCCGAGCGGCATTCGGCTCAGCTATTCTGCTCGGTTCCTTCGTGGTACCAACAGAACACTGTATTATTGTATAGTGTGGCACAGCTATATTCAATTCTGCATACCTGGCTTTATATTATAAAGTTCTTATAATATAAAGCCAGGTATGCAGAATTGGATATAGCTGTGCCAAACTATACAGTGTTCTGGACATGTGCTCATGTAAATATTCATTTCATGTTCATGTTCTTCATAATATTAAGAAACTGACCTAAAATCATGATTTTGTATTGCTTTAGAAAAAATGTGACCTGTCCCTTTAAGAAAAAGTATCGGTAATTGGTATAGGTGAGTACTTGAAAAAAGTATCGGTACTTGTACTCGGTCTTAAAAAAGTGGTATCGGAGCATCCCTAGACACAAGAGACTCATAAAGAGGCATAGTGGATTTATTCTCTTAATAGTTTGTCTCCCAAGGGTCTTAACGAAGGTCTTGAACTTACCACAGCATTTCACTGACCCCTCTAGTACCTCTCTCTCAAAGGTCACCGGATATGCTTTTGGTGTACTGTTTCATTTGCACATTTATTGCAATTATCCTCTCCTGTGCCGTTACATATATTTGGCCAGTTTTTCACTAGAATAGTTTATTTAGATTATTCCATTAGAATTGAATACTTGGATCCTTTATACTTCTATCTACATTATATTTATATAGTATATATTCTAGTATCGGTTTACTATTTTAATTTCTGGTGTCTTAGATCTGATGTCCTTTGTTTTTTTTCTTTCTCATGGGACATTAGCACTGTAGGTTCACCCAGCCCTCTACTCTTTGTAACTAAGAGGGTTATTCACAAAGCTGCCAAAGGCAGTCGAGTGAATAACCCACCCGAAGTGAAGTGAGCCGAATGCTGTTCGGCTATTCACTTCAGGCTTGTATGGCTGATTTCAGCCGTACATCAGCTGAAATCAGCTGTACATCAGCTTGCTTTGGCTGGCTTGAATTGGCTGGCTTCACTTGCTGCCGTTCGCTCCTATTCACCTAGGGGCCCAGCGGCATTCGGCCGAGCGGCATTCGGCTCAGCTATTCTGCTCGGTTCCTTCGTGGTACCATTCAGACTAGAGACTCCGTGAAAACAGTTGGGGAAAATAAGTAGAAACATTTTTAAAAAATTTAAATAAATGATAAATCTAAAAAATAAATAAAGATTTCTTTAAAAAAGAAAAAAAGAAACAAAAACAATTGGGCATCGCTAGCAGTGACAGCTAGCTCCGCCCAACTGTTTTCTATTGGCCGGGACCTGCTAGAGTATTCTAGCAGGTCCCGGCCAATGAATAACAACTGGGCTGAGCTGGGCGTGACGTCACGGCCGGCTCCACCCAGTTGTCATTATTTAATGACAGTTCAGCATCCCCAGGTAACACTGTGTCCCCTGGGAACACTGATCTGTCATTGCAAATGGGCAGAGCCAGCCGTGAGATCACGGCTGGCTCCGCCCAGCTGCCAGCTGTGAGGCTTTTGGCTCTTAAGGGTCTGGTATGACTTTAGGGGGAAACCCCAAGCTTTTTAAAAATAAAATTGGTCCCTCCTAA
Organism: Nanorana parkeri; assembly: GCF_000935625.1. NCBI lineage: Eukaryota > Metazoa > Chordata > Amphibia > Anura > Dicroglossidae > Nanorana > Nanorana parkeri. The sequence goes on from NW_017307094.1 coordinate 425,097, forward strand.
CATTCCTACCAGATCTAAAGGGTCTGGTATTGTTTGGGAGGGGGAACTGCACGCTTTAAAAAATAAAAAAATAAAAAAATGTTTTCTTTAGAAATGTCAGTTTTGCTGCAGCAGGTTATATACATTGTACAGATTTGCACTTTACAGGCAGATTAAGGGGACCCCCCCAGGCACGATATGTAAAGGAATTTTTAATTTTTATTGTTACCCTTTAAGTGATATTAAAATCACTGCTCCTTGAAAATTTTTATTTTTTAAAAGTTGTTTTAATTGATTGAAATTTGTGAGTAAGGATGAATGATGTTTCCCAGGTGATCGCTATAGAAGAAGCCAGTTGTTGCTACCTGAATCCAGAGATAGTCCCTTCCTCTCAAAGTCCTGGACTATCCTGGCTTACGCTGTACTGTTCATTTATTGGTCGCTCTGATGGGGCCACGATACTACTAACTTTAGCTGTTGCTAAGGGAGAAAGCTGTCATCTGAAGCATTTCCAAGGACATCCTACAGATCCTAAACACTCTCTCTCCTGTTGAATCCACAAATAAATATCCCAAAAGACCCTAAGACTCCATTCTGTCCATGAGTGTCGGTGTGCTGTTGCTGATCAAAGGGGACAGGTAGCTGGAACCACAAGGTAGGAGAACCTATTTCCTACTCAGCGGCTCCATCGGAGGTGAGCGCTACACATACATTCCAGAGTTCCCAGGAGCTGCAGGTGAGCATGGGGACTGTACAGCTAAGTGGGAGCACAATGCCACCCTGTTCACTTTTACATTAAAGTACAGAGTAAGTTATATCATTTTAAAACGAGCTCATAGCTGTTATTGCTTGATTCATCCCTCTGAATGCCATGACTGATAATGAGCCTGAGCTTGACGCAAACTCAGTTCACTCGAGTTCGCCCCAAGAGTGCTCAAAACTGTGACTGCTGCCTTCTGCTCCCTGCCGTCAGTTGCGGAGAGGGGAATTCTCCACTCCACAGCTATACATCGCAAAGGCACAAAATGCCCTTACTGCAGCTGCTGCCACTGATTGAGTTACCATTACCATTTTGAGCTGGCTTGAGCAAACTCAAGTGGATTGGGTTTGCACCAAGCCCAGGCTCATCTATAGCTTTGATGTGTGGTTCACATCCTTGATAGTCAAAGGGTTAATGGCGTCTCAAAGTTCTATACAGACAGGGTTGGAAAAGCTTTGTCTAACATTGCTTTCGGCCTCGTTCACACCAGACATAGTGAGCCGGCCGCAATATGATGCAGTGCATTCTCGCCAGAACGCACGGTGTGTGGTGTGAACGAGGCCTTCTACATTCTGCATTGTTCCATGTTCTAATTTTCCTAATTTCAAATAATTTAGATGATATCAAATGCATTATTTATGAACACTGAGGCACATGGGTAATGGTCATACAGCATAGCTTCGTCATTCAGAAAACACATTATCAACTTGTTTGTGACAAAAAATGTTGGTTGCAAAGACCGAAATGTCTTACTAACTAACCGCAACGTTTTATCTCAGTTATGCAGCATTTTGAAGTGTTCTTGCAACATATTTATTTTTTGCGATATTTTGCATAATTTCTCACATGCGCAGTATTTGCTGCCAGCATTTGTAACATTAAGGCCTCATTCACACGAGAAACGGCCGGCACATACAGCTGCATGCTGCGTGCACGGCCGTTTTGGGCAGCTCCGGGGGAAGGACAGGTGCTGCGTGTGATTAGTACGCAGACCCTGTCCATCTCTATGGGACCTGTCCATCTCTATGGATCTCGGGTGAGCGTACTTGTACGCTGACAGGATGGATCGGGCCATGTACTCCCATAGAGAAGGACAGGGGCTGCATACTAATCACACGCAGCGCCTGTCCTTCCCGGGAGCTGCCCGATATGGCCATGCACGCAACACAGAGCTTTTAGTGCCGGCCGTTTCTTGTGTGAATGTGGCCTAAAAAAACCTCCAAACTGTCGCACATTCTAGAAGTCCTCCTGAGCACTTCTTCAAGTATCACAAAAATAACTCAGCTTCATGCCCTCCAGTTACATAATGACTTCAAGGCTATTCAGCTGTTATCCAGGAGGTTCCCTGCAAGCTTGCCACAGTTTAGAGACAATTCTCCTTAAGAAGGAAACATAAATGAGGACAATAAATCTGTCATTAGAAATCAGGGATGTGACAGTTTAAAAGATGCTGTTGATGTGACCGAATTGATAGATTCCCCTCATAATATTTTGAGAGTTGTAAGCAATATTCAGTCCTCAGATGTGCATTTTAACACATGTGTAGAAAAAACCCTCTAGCAGCAAAACGGTTAATCAGCATTGTCACCGGATGAGACTTCCACTTCCCTCCCCCCTTCCCTTCAGCTGCCTGGAAAGCTGCTGACCTCATGGTGAGGGAAGGGAGAGGAGGATGAGGAGGGGTATAACTGCAAGCTCTCATACACAGCTTTGACTCTCCTGGAAGTGTCAGAGGTGGAAGAAGAAACCAGAATGCTGTGGGCATAGCAAAAGGAGACACGGTGAGTATCCATTGCACATTTGTAACATATATTTTGTGCCTGTAAACCAGGGGTAGGCAAATGCTGACCCTCCTGCTGTTGTAGAACTACAAGTCCCAAAAGGCATTGCAAGATTCTCACAGCCACAGGCATGACTCTCAGAAACAGATGCATGATGGGATTTGTAGCGTCACCACAGATAGAGGGCCAGAGTTTTGCCCTGCTGTAAACTGTGAGTTGATGACTAGGGGGAATGATTTAAAACGGGAGCAGACAAAATCTGGAGCGGTTGGCCATCGTAACCAAAAGTTTATTTCTTCAGTTTGTTCAGTTAACTTTTGAAAGTGAAAGAGAGAAACTGATTGGTTACCATGGGCAACTGTTCCAAATTCTGTAAACTGCCTATTGATGACCATGTCTCTTTAAGCCTGCACAGCACTTCCTGTATCTGATAAGGGGGAGGGGAGCTTCTACGGGATCTCGGGCGACACTCCTGGAAGTGTCAGAGGTGGGAGAAAAATCAATTTTTGCAACCAGAGAGAAGGCTGTGGGCATAAAAAAAAGGACGTAGAGTGAGTACACATTGCACGCTTTAACAGATATATAAAGCCTGTAGCTGCAAAGCACTCTGGGATGTGTAGTCATGAAGAAACGAGGAGGGAGGGCTGCCCACTCCAACATTTCCTTTGTGCTATTCCTGTAAAGCTAGCAGCAGGATCTGAAGAGACAAGCAAAGACCAGAGAGGGGGAAGACATGGCCAGTGCAGTGTAGGATTACATTAGATGAGGGTTGTCACCGGCCAGGTTTTTAAACTGAACAATTCGGTTTCCTAAAATGCTGTCTGGTCAACACTTCCCTTCCCCCACTGTCAGCTTTTTGTACTGTGCAAGCCACAGAGGAGCTAAGCCACTCATTGTGAGCCCACCCTCCTCCCTTGGCTGCTTCTATCCTGAACTGGCAGACTTATTCGCCATAAAGTGAGAAAGTCTACCAGTTCTGGAAAGGGCAGGCGGTGGACAGGCAGCAACCAGTGGCAGATCCATCTCTGCACTCCAGCTGTTATGAAACTACAAATCCCATGATGCCTCTGGTAGTCATGTCTCTGGCTGTCAGAGTCGTGCTTCATGGGACTTGTAGTTCCACAACAGCTGAAGGTCCAAGGTTGCCTACCTCTGGACTATTGCATTCTGACAGTGGCAGGTGGTAGACCTCTAACTTCTCCCTGACCATTTCAGTGTTATTTATATAAACTTTGCTTAACCAGTTGACATCCGCGGTGTTAAACCCCCTTCCCATCCAGGCCATTTTCCAGATACATAGGCATCCCCAGGCCGGCTGTCAACCGGAGCGGCCGCTGGGTGTCACCCGCCTGGACGCCATCATGCATGTGTCATTATGCCTGTGCATTACGTCATCGTGCATGCACGTAATGATGACACTTGCACTTAACTGCTGGCGGCAGTATTTTTTCAGCTTGTTTTTTAGCACGTTTTTCCGTTCAGTATTACGCGCGTTTCACTGGTGGTATGATTTTATTTTTTCCTTATTTTCTCTTTTTTAAAACAAAATATATATTTTTTTCACTTTCAAACTTCCCGCCGGCTCCGCCCCCCTGCGCCGCTGGAGGACACAGCGAGGATCGCGGACAAGGTAAGACCTGTACGCTGTATTCCCGAGTGTTACCGCTTTGTTAACCCAGATCCACACTCGGGAATACCAATGGAAACGCGCAGAAAAACGCCCCAAAGAAGCTCATGTACTTCTTTGGGCGTAGGGTGTTTTTCAGCGCGTTCCTAGGTGGGAACCATGCCCATAGGAAAGTATGGGATTTCACTTGCTGGGCGTTTTACAGCGAGTCGATCAGCGCTGTAAAACGCCCAGGTGTAAACCAGGCCTTAAAGCTGGCCATGCACAATCTGACTGTACTATCCCTATAAAATCTCCTTTTAGATTTAACAATATGATGTAATATGACGCCAAACCTAAACAACCCATTCCATTTGTAACAAATCAGGCAGGCCCAAGCATTACATAGTTAATGGTAGATCTAAAGGAGATTGTACAATCAGGTTGTATATTGTATGGTCAGCTTTAGTCACAGAGCTGTTGGTTCTGTCTTGTGTTGATCCTGTGCTGTGTCTGCGGTAAGCCCTGTGTGATCCCAGCACTCTGCATCAGTGCTCAGACACAGACCTCCAGGATCTGTGGCTGCTGAGGATGTGCAATAGAGCTGGGAGTGAGGGCCTCAGCAGATGGTGGCCAGCAAGGGATTTCTAATGTACGTTAGCATGGGCGTTTCTGCAGTGACTTTAGCAAGCATGCTGTCAGGTTTTGTGAGTAGGAAGAAGTTTGACATTGCAGTGTACACTGCACAGGAATACGTCACATCATTTTGATTATACAGCAGGTAAACTGCCGTGTCAAATTGCATTACTTTGCTGAATAATTTCTAGACAAACAAAAAAAACAAACACCTAATGTATTTTGTTATTGATAACATTGTGGCGATGTTATTAAATAATGGCGCTCTATAAAAATAAAAAAATTCTCAGTTATCAGCCTGAAGATATCCATAAGTGCCCGGCATAATCTGTAGATTACATTTGTCCTGTAAATTGAATCCGAAATGTTTTTTGCTCTAAAGATTTTTTTCCTATATTTGTGGAAGCAGTATTTTAAAGCTTGAAGTAGTACTAAATTCTCAATGCATTCTCTGCATTAAGGTAAAAAATGCCCGTGCCTTTCCATGCTTTCCATTCTCCCTATCCCCAAACAGTTACTTATGGTCCATGTTTACTACTGCTTGCTTTAGGATTATCTGCCCTGCTTCCCTGAACTTCAAAGTTGTAGAGGAGGCTACCAAGGGCACTAAGGATAGGGGAGCAATAGGCTGGTCAAATTGCAGGGAGCAGGGGAGTGGCTTGCCAAGCACTGCATGTTTCAGTGGATGCACACAGCTCAGCACAGCTACCAGTCTGGAATGCACATGCATAGGTGTTTCCTTTGCAGCTTGCTACATATAGGGGACACCCACAAACAGAAGGGGTAGGGGACAGTAGTTTAGGGCAAGCCCAAAATAAATAAAAGAGGGCCTTTTTAAAGAAAATGTAAGTGTGGACCTCCTGGGCTGAATAAAAAAAAAATGAATATCACTTTAATCCTTTGACTCCTCGGGCTGGTCAGAACATGGATCCCCCACTGGTCGCTGTGGTTCCTCCTGCTGACCCCTATTCACTGCAGGACACAATAGTGATGTAGGGATTGTCAGGAGGAAGCACAGCAGACCTGAGACCCCGCACAGCCCACCTGAGAGTGACCCTGCAGAGCCAATCATAGATCCTGCACAGTCTACCTGAGACTCTTTATGGTGGGCTCGGCCGGGTCTCAGGTGGGCTGGTCAGGGTCCTTTTCCCTGCACACTCTCCTCTTCCCCTGCCCTCCCCCGCCTCCACCGCCGGGCCGGCGCTGATGGGCCACAGCCTCCTCCACCTTTGCCGCCGGGCTGGTGCTGCTGGGCCCTGGCCTCCTCCACCGCTGCAGCCGGACCGGCGCTGCTGGATCCTGGCCTCCTCCTCCTCTGCTGCCCGACTGGAGCTGCTTGGCCCGGCATCCTCCACCTCTGCTGTTGGGCCCCGGCCTCCTGAACGGGCCCCCCCTCTGCGCAGGCCCCATAGCAACTGCATGGGTTTCTATGGCAGTAGGTTCGCCACTGAGCACAATGTTTTCTGTTGCGATCCTCACACAAGTGCAATGTAGAAACCAATATGATGGTAATGTAAGAAGATGCACTAAGTTACATGTAAAATGTTAGGCATCCCTTGAAAGAGGAAATCCCTTTTGGTGAGATGCTCCCTGCGGGTTAAATACCAGTAAAAGGATGCAGACACTGCAGTTTTCCTCATTACAATACAGAAAGTCCACCAGCTGATTATAACGAACCCTCCCATTCAGAAATCAGTTTGCAAAGGACATGCTGTAACAAACTGTTATTTATTCAGAACAGAAAAAGGTAGGATCTGCAACAAAGTCTGTTAAAATCCTGATCATGTAATGCTGAAAGTTCTTTTTCAGGAAGACTATAGTAGAGGGAGCTACAGTACTGTATGTAACAAAAGCATAAACTCATTTTGGCAGATCCTCTTTGATTGAATATTGTAATATTCCTGAGATGGTGGAAGGAGAACCTGATGGCAGCTAATAGCAATTGTTTGATAGATAGGTCAGTGTCTAGGAAACTAAGAGCTGTATTCCTGAGGTCTAAACCAGTCAACATGTTTGTACCACTTTGAAATGCTTTTTTTAGGGGTTTTTTTCAGTTACACCCAAATACCGACTGCTTTTAAAAGGTGAAATCAGGGACTTTTTTTTTTCTCTTGTTCTTATGTAATCCATCTTATTTTATTGCAATTGTTACGTTGTTTTTAATCTATTCAATCCTTTCCATTATTTTGCAGATACCTGCATCATGCCCAAATGCATAATAACAAAATGCCCTCACAGGACCGGAGGAAAACCTACGAATCCAACTGTAACTTTGCATGGTTTTCCTAATTCAATTGAGAGAATAAAGCAATGGCTTCTGCAGACCGGACAATCATTCCAACGTTTGGACGAGCTTGCCGACATCATCTTGGAGGGGAAGCGTTGTGATTTGTACCGCATGTGTTCCACTCACTTTGTTGAAGACAGCTATGTTAATACGGGTAAGCGGAAAAAACTGAAGCGCACTGCGGTACCTACTATTTTTCCAGAACCTGCTGAAGGTAGATCACTGATTGAGGAATTACACATCATTGAATCAAAAAATCGAGAAAACCAAACTGATGCTGATGGCTCTGTTTGTTTCCTTTGTGGTATGCCATCAAGTGGTGCATCTAATAAAAAAATGCTTGATCAGTCCACGCAAACAGAATGGGGTCCTACAGTATCACAAGTGCAGCACATTTACCTTGTTGCTCATACTACCCCAAACGTTGATCTTGAAAAATCTCAGGAAGCCGCATGCCCTAATGCTGTAGCATGTATGCCTTTTGAACACATGGAAGGACCATCAAATGAAAATAGTGTTAGGGCATTGTTAGTAGATCCTCTAAGTGCATATATTCAGATCAGTGTGCCACAACCACCTTTACAGGTTGAAGAAAAGCATACTCAAGGCAATATTCTTTCATTTACACTAGGTGGAAGGTCAAAACTAGAGGGAACTGTAGATCAAAGACAAGATGAGGACTACAAACCAATACATGAAAAAGTTTATGGTTCAGAAATAAGTACTTGGCAATCCTTTTTTAAGAATGAGCAACAAAACACCAATTGCAATGCTGTTGTAGATCCTATTGCAAACATGGTGAAGGAATCAAAATATATTGTGTTTGAGCAATGTCTGGATAATCTACTTCGAAAGGTAAAGTGTCAAGATCCAAGTGGTTGCAGTAAAGTTGTTCATAAATACAACAAAGAATATCATGGGTCAGCAGTTATTATTCGTGGCAGTTGTGAAGATGGGCACTACTTTCGTATTTGGGAAAGTCAACCCAAAATCAACCGCTTTTATGCTGGTAACATTCTGCTTGCAGCAAGTCTGCTGACAACTGGCCAAAACTTTCAGAACATTCAAGCATTTTTTAAATGTTTTGGTGTTCGACATATTTCAGAAAAAAAATTCCACCAATATCAGAGGCTTTTTATATTTCCATCAATCCATGACTCCTGGAAGGCACAACAAAAGCAGATGCAAAACAATTTGCAAAACACACCTGTAGCCATCTTTGGTAACATTCAATGCGCTAGTCCTGCTCACAAAACCAAATATTGTGTGTACACAATGATGGATATGATATCTGACAAAATCCTAGATCTTGAGGTAGTGCAGAGCACTCGGAGCACGTCCTCCATGGAGATGGAAAGTCTTGGATTGGATATTTGCATGTCCCGAGCAATATCGAGTGGACAAGACATTGCTTTTTTTGCTTCCAACAGGCACATCAATGTGCAGAAACTTATGAGGACAAAATATAAAAACATTCCTTATCAGTATGATGTTTGGCATTATGCCAAACGTCTGAAAAGCAAATTAATATTTGCCTCTCATGGATGTAGCAGGATAAGCATAAAGCCATGGATATCCAAAATCCTTAAACATTTTAGGTGGAGTATTCAGACCAGTAAAGGCAATGCGACTCTACTGAAAGAAAAATGGCTGTCTCTTCTAAAACATATACAAAATATCCACACATGGCAAGGTGGTGTGCTTTATCATAAATGTGCGCATGGAGCATTATCTGAGGAAGCATACTCTGGAACTTTATGGCTGAAAGAAGGCACAATTGCATATGATAAAGTTTCTAAAATAATTTGCAACCCTAAGCTCATAAAAGATCTAGATCACCTGGTGTGGAATTGCCATACAGATGCATTAGAGGTCTTCCATAGCAATGCTTTGAAATTTCACACCAAACGCATTAAGTTTTCTATTGATGCCATAGAAGCCAGAATAAGGCTTGCGGCTATGAGTCACAACCACTATGTTGATCCAATGCCAGCCACTATTCGACAAGCTACGACACCTCTAGGAACTAAGTTGGTTACACCAAAGAGAAGGAAAAAATGGCTACTGGATACTATTAATGAAGCAGTGCCAAATACACATCTCATACCTGTCCTACAGGATACTCTCAGAATAGCAGGGGGCATTAGGCCAAGTGCGTGGGTTCCTAAAGGGCCTTTGATGCCTCCAAACATAATTAAAATAAAGAAACCAGATAAGTCTGCTATTACTGCCACACCATTTTGCAGTTTAATTTCTAGAAAAAAAAGGATATCAAAAGCAGACCAAGAATAGGGTGGTTCAAAAAACCTTGACTGGTAGTTTGCCTTGTAAAAATACATCCATCCATTTGTTTTGTTCATTTTATCTTGTTAGCAGTTGCCACTTTGACATAACACCTACTTTATATTTGCTACATGTTCCCATTCAAATAGCCTAAAAAATTAAACTGCAGCTTACATTTTTAGATGCTTTTTGCTGAAAACTCCAGAACTGAAAAATCCTGCTTATTTCTCCATGTTTATGAGGGGGCTGGGTAAAAGTGTTGCCTTTAAAGGAGAACTATGGGGTTAAGGAATTCAGAAATGTTTACCCTTACTATGCAAACTTTACAGGTATGGGATCAATGTTTAAAGGAGAACTATGGGGTCAGTGTTTTTCCCCATAGTTCTCCTTAGGGTAATGGGAGGACACAAACTAGCGTCCTCCGGTCACCCTAGGCTCAGTATACCGCGAGCTGTAGCTCGCGGTATACTGAGACGCCGCAGTATACGGCGAGCTGCTGCTACTTCTCCTTATAAAGCCTACTCCTCCTTAAAAAGGTGCAGGGACCAGCAACCAAAAATGCACAATGGGACCCCCAGTGCGTCCCCACATCCGAAATAGTCAAACTAGAAAAACATGGTAACCGCATGAATCTATAACCAGCCTTTATAGCAGGGTGCACATTGGAAGGCTTACAACAATACAACATACTGTTGACAGGGTAATTTGTTTTGTTGCAGGCTAGCTGGCAGTTGTGCTGGGGATTTTTTGTATTTTGTATTGTCCTATGTGTAATCCTGCTCCAAGGATACCACTAAAATGGTAAGAAATATCTATTTTTAAATTAATTGTAGGTATGTTGTGTAAATGGGAACACATAACATATCTATAGTGGGGGTGTTCTCAAATTTGACTGCAAAAGTGGAAATGCACTTTAATTTGCAAAACTACAGTAACAGATAGTGCACGCTGCAGTCTTTGGTTACGTAGAATTGTTAACTTCCGTTTGTTGTGAGTTGTCCTAACACCTTCACATTTTCATGTCAATTTGAATATTTGTCTTTATCTTACTTTATTTTTGCTGGTTTGTTATATATTGGGTAATTAGTTAATTATCCTTACTGTTAATACTGTTTTACCTTTTTCTTTTCTACAATAAAATGATTTTGTTATATATTTAATGTGCTGTCTCCACACTATCGAGGGGGTATATTGCTGATAATGCATGTATGCATTCTTCACTTTACAACATCTATTGTATGCTGTCAATTGTAGTTCACCTTGTTAGGGTTGCACAAAAATAAGTAATCCCAAGTAGACCTTTTATAGTAGATTTTTGCATTGACTAGACAATGCAAATCTAACCAGCAATCTCAATTAGGGCTGCAACAACTAATCGACATAATCAATTATAATCGATGATTGAAAAAGTTGTCAACTTTTTCAATCATCGATTAATCGGCTTCTGGTTAGTTGGCCCTGTTCACTGCTCCACACAAGCTGCGCGCCGCACCTCCTCACGCTCGCCGCTGCCAGACCCGCCCGCACCCACGCTCCACACGCCGCACCTCTTCCCCGCCTCACGCTCACCGCCCTCCCACATCCACGATCGGCACAGGGACGCGGGGAGAAGAAGAAGTAAGGAGAGCAGGTGTGGGGGGATGACAATTTCCGATAGACAGGCCCTATCTCAGACGCAAGTTGCTGGAAGACTGCTCAGGTAAGCCTGCACTCCCCCCACATGGTGCTCTATAATGTATTGCTGGTATTTGTATTCCTCTATAGCTGATGGTACATTGTGCTATATATTATACAGAGGACTGTAATGTACTATTGCTGAGATTTGTTGTATCCCTCTACAGCTGGTGGTATTCTGCATTGCGCTGTATAGAGGACTACAAATCCCAGCAATAATACATCATACAGCGCAATGCGGAATACCACCAGCTATAGAGGACTACAAAACCC